>NC_044001.1:20816938-20939438 GCF_902150065.1 Myripristis murdjan | reverse complement strand
TATTCATCTTTATGCACCGTGCACTGCTACGCTCGTCTTGAGGCGTTAAAGCTCAACAATTGCAAGCAGTGTTTTCGGCTCACCACAGGTTCTTTTTTCTTATCATAAGAAATCTGATCGATAAAGCATCGTGGAAAACGCGGGGCTGTAAGTTATCCATTCTATATCCAGGTTGTGAAATATTAGACTGCATTCTGTGAGGATTTACAGGCAGACAATGCACGTTTTGATGCTTCAGTGACTCGCCCTCCTTGTGGAGATTTGGGGCTAATGAATCATTTTTTGTGCTCTCTGCACCTAAACTGCACCCAAGAGTTAAAAAAAAAAATGTATTTACAGCCAAATATGCCTGCGTTTTGTTTTATTATTCAACTTTGCAAAACAACTAAAAAGAAAATTGTCCATCTTGCGTTGTTTTTTTTTTTTGTTTTTTTTTCCAACTCTTTTTTGATAAATAAAATATAAGACTTATTGTGCAGCAGCACAATTAATTTCCAGTTCATGAAAACTTTTCCATGATGGCTATAGGGTGTGTGCTTATGATAAATGCGCACATGCTTGAACTTTACATCAACATTTTGACTCATTTTTTTTCCCACCCCCTGTCTTTTGCTGCAGTGCACGGTCTCTCCGCCAGCTCTCAGGACTCGGCCAAGTCCCCGGAGCCGTCCGCAGACGACGAATCGCCGGACAACGACAAGGAAACTTCCAGCAGCGGCGGCAGCGACTCCGGCAAGAAGCGGAAAAGGAGGGTGTTGTTTTCCAAGGCGCAGACCTATGAGCTGGAACGCCGGTTCCGGCAGCAGAGGTACCTGTCCGCCCCGGAGAGGGAACACCTGGCCAGCCTGATCCGCCTCACCCCGACCCAAGTGAAGATCTGGTTCCAGAACCACCGGTATAAGATGAAGAGAGCCCGGGCCGAGAAAGGTATGGAAGTGACCCATCTCCCTTCTCCCAGGCGGGTGGCCGTGCCCGTCTTAGTCAGGGATGGAAAGCCTTGTCACACTCTTAAAGCTCAGGACTTGGCGGCCACTTTTCAGGCCGGGATCCCCTTCTCGGCTTATAGTGCCCAGTCACTCCAACACATGCAGTATAACGCTCAGTACAGCGCCGCAGCCACGCCACAGTTCCCCACAGCACATCACTTGGTGCAAACGCAGCAGTGGACTTGGTGAGAGAAATTGTAGAGACTTGGCTTGGGAGCACGGATAGGGAGTTTCACCACAAAGTAAAAAAAAAGAAAAAGAAAAAAAAAAACAACAAACAAACAAACAAAAGACTTTTCATTTTTGCAGCTTGACCCATATATATACTACCATTTTTATTCGGGGCTCATGTGTGCGCCGTGTTTACATGTTTTCGTTAAGAGAACTGGGTCCAAACCTCTCCCTTATAGATTTTATTAAGAATGTCAATGCTCTTCTTGTGAATTTTTTTGTAAAGTATGTTGTGTGTTGGTTGTAGAGATGTTTTCTTTTTTGTCCCTTCGTGTTATCAGCACGTACGAACCACTTTATAATTATAGAAAATTTTAATTTCTTGCTTCTTTTATGGACCGAAAAAATATTTATGGCCATGAATAAACATTGGCAACTTTTCAGCTTTTTTTCATTTGTTTTTATTTCCTGTAAATATTTTGTGGCAAATGTTTGCAACCTAGAGAACTTTCGGGAGCGTTTAGCTGGAGATATACATATTTCCAATTTAAAATGAAGGAGACAGTTTTGGCGAAAGCATTATGACTGCCGTGTCAGACCCCATATGACTATGTGAGTAACAGTGAAGCTGCGCGATGGTGGGTAAATAACCCGATTTTTTTTTATAAGGATTTTAATAAAAATGATGTGTTTCAGAAATGAGGTTTTGGTTTACGTGTCATCTTGGAGTTGATTGGCTTTGAATAGACATCGCAAACATTGCAATGAATGGCGAGGTGCAAAACATTATTGTGGCACAGAATAGAGGTTGGCTCTGGGAATAAATCTCTGGCGCACTTCAGTCCTTTTCTTTTGAGACAAATTTAATCCGCAAAATATTTTTTCTGAATCCGAACACCTCACTAATAAAGAGGCTAAAGTCACTTGTGAAATGGGACTAAAATCCACTCACTTAATATAAGAGGGCTTCTTCAGCTAAGAAGCTTTTGAGTCAAAAGCTCTCCTTTTTGTCTGCATCCCGAGCCACTCTCGGCCGTGAAAGTGGTAGCCTATCTATGCTGGGGGAAAAAAATATTTAATGCAATAAATGTTTTGTTATCTTGTTATGAGCTACCGTGCAAATAGAGCAGGAATAATCAATAACTCACAAGCCACTTTGCTTTGTTTGAACACGGCCAGTGCTCATCTAAAATGCGCAAGGCTTAGAGGGGTTTTAATCGACTGAAAAGTTTTTGTTTCTTAGTTTTTACATCGTGTTAAGGATGACAGCCCAATGTATGAGAAATACTTTCCCCGGTTAGGGCACGACGTTTTTTTTTTTTCTGAGTGGAAACCAAAGCAAGTACAATTGGCTCCCCAGTGATCCACAGAGCGCACTGCGGATTATCAGAGTCCATTCAATATCTTGGGTAAATATGATAAACTAGCCAAAAAAATCTATGCATTTTGTTTGTCCCCGCACCGAAATCTCGCAACAGATGTTAGAGTCGCCCCTATCATCACTGAACAAACAAGTAAATTGAGCAGATTTGCTAATTATTTACAGAATCGAGTCTCAAGGGGCTGCTGCTTTTGTGGGCTACAGAGACTCAATTTGTCCCTGACAGAAAGGTTTTGTATTTGATCACTGACTGAGCTTGTAGCTCTAATAAATTGGCGATATTTTTTCGTTTTTTTTTATTTCTTCATTATAATAAAGAAGAAGTATCGTGACATTCGAAACACCGCCGCGTACAGCGTGTTGGTGTCAGGATGGACTTTATTTAATAAGATGAAAAGAAATAGTTTCATGGTCAATATCAAGAACTGACGATGAGGGATAAGTGGTGAAATGAGACGCAGTGCGTGTTATGGGAAAGTGCAAATTGAATTGGAAAAAGGCCAGTGGTAAAGAACTGAATTTAATTGGATTTTTCTTAACATTGGGCCTATGTTGTGGTAGCTCCCAAACCAAAAAATATTAACAAACTGAACTCGTTGAGCCATTCTTAAGAGCAGACAATAACAACATCTAAGACCTCTTAAAAGTCAATAAAACATGTTGATTTCTGTGTGGCCTGAGGCCCTTTGCCCTCAGATTTACCACTCTGACGGGGCAGTTTGGTGCACTCTATCATTGCATAATACAGTACACCACACAGCACACACACAAAAGCCCAGGCCTGCTTCTCCTGGATGTTAGAGGCGTGCATATTAACGAGCAGCAAGAGTGGGAATGCAGACAGTGTAGATAGAGAGACTGACAGAGTTTCTTGGTGCTGTTCAGAGTCAGGGAGATGTATCCTTGGGCTTTTTGTCCTGCCTGTCACTTGGTGCCATTGTGATCTTTGCTGCACACGTTGTATCCCATATGGGCAGCTGGGCTCGGACAAGGAGAAAAGGATCTCTTACAAAACCCAAATTGTATCCAGCTTTCAAATAAAGCATTGTTGTCTCTCAAAGAAAAACGAATTAAAAATTCGTGCTATATCTATTCTGGTAAAAAAGAAGCCCCATTCACAGATAACAGGGAGTCCTTCTTCCTTGATAGAGCTATGCCAACAACAGCCTTCTCATTTCTCTTTTCCCCTCTATCCCCTCCGTTCTCCAAAGTGAAAGACTGATTATTGTCTGTCCCAAAAAGTGGATCGTCACTGCGCAAAAAAGTATTTCTAATTCCAGACAGTGTTCTTCCTTGTTTGCTTTGAGTCCGAGTCGTAGGTTATGCGTGGGCCTGTTTCGGAAATAGCCACATGGAAAAACGATTTGCCTCCATCACATCCCATTTTAGGGAATTCCGTACGAGGCGAAACACTGGGCTATAAGAGCCATCTTCCATTTTGCACCAATTAAACATTTTTGTCCTGGACTTAAAAAAAAAAAAAAAAAAAAAAAAAAAAAAAAATCTAGCCATGGATTTGTCAGCGGCGTAGACGCCAAGGAGATTTTTTATGCGGATAGTAATGACAGAAATATGCAAATAGCACGATTGATTAATCAAAGAATCTTTCATTTGCATTCTAATTTTTTATTGTGAATCCAGTGTAATGGAAGTCGAGCTGTAGGATGCAGATGTTTTTCCCATGAGAACAAAAACTGGTGATATTGGCAGGTGTTTGGTGGACTTGTATGCACAGGCCTGCTCCCACTGAAAAAATAGGCTAATGAAGTGATAAACATCAACATGGCTCTTTTTTGGGGGGTATTTTTCCTCACATCAAACGAGTCAATATGCAACAAAGACTATCCGTCAGCTAATGTAGATTAAAACAGTGTTAGGTTATTCATATAGTTTTATTTGTGCACCCGATCGTGCTCTCTTTTCCTCCCCAAAATTTAACCAAATACATTAACCCAGTGAGGGCATGCATAGTGCAGATAGTTACACTTTCCGGGCAAACAATATTTGCTAAATTTCACCCTTGTGTTGTCATTAATGCGCCAGAAAATTACACGACCTCTTTCCCAGCGCAGCTACAGAGTTAGGAGTATCGGAAATTGCTTTTGGCTGCTTAAAGGGAATAAACCAGGAAATGTTAAAACAAGCATCTCGGTGCGCAGCATAGTTCAACCTGCGTGGATAACACTATTATATGCCTTGGAATACAATACTTGAGGAAATATGCACTTGGGACACCATGGATCTTCGTCATCCTGCCCATTTGAACCTCGACATGAATCATTTTTCTATCATGTACATCTCCAAATAAACGAGGATTTCAAAGCTATAATAAGCGGTGCTTTTCATTTAAAGGAAGCTATCTGGGTTTTATTGCCTTAAAGGAGATCCAGATTAGATTCGCCACAGTGCAGATATTAAAGAGAGAGGGAGTGATGGAGGGAGGGAGAGGCAGAATAGATGTCACCAAATGGGAGCAAAGGAATTGTTGCGCCTGTTTGCCACAAGATGGAAGCAGAGGTCCATAGTCGACGGCAGACCGCCTGCACTTGGATTTGTTAAACAACCCAACTTCATTTTAGCCAGTGTTTTCGCCCACATTACACTGCAACAAAAACATATTTCACCTACTGAAATTACCATGTTTTTTTAATGAATTGAGGTGTCGGTTATGGGCCTAATTTGTGATTTAAGTGCATGTGGCTTACCACTTTGTAAATGATCTTGAACGCATGATCATATCTCCCTTGGAAAAAAGGGACTCAAAGTAGGAGCAGCTCATTGGTAATTAAAATAATCTTCATTTCAAACTGTGTGCGTGCGTGCGTGCGTGCGTGCGTGCGTGTGTGTGTGTGTGTGTGTGTGTGTGAGAGAGAGAGAGAGAGAGAGAGAGAGAGAGAGAGAGAGAGAGAGAGAGAGAGAGAGGACAGGTTAAATCCACAGTGTGGCGCAATAGGATAGGAGAAAAATGGTATGAATTAATTCACTTCAGTGAAAGTGAACAATAGAGCTGATACTCCCTGAAGTGAGGTTATCCGAGGAAAGACTCAACTGAAACAGCGTCCTTCACAACAAGGGAGACTGTCACCTAGAATTGGCAAAATGTACAGCATCGTCCTTACCACCAATTAATCTCAAATGAACACTGAATTCAAAACAACAGTAATCCTTATGAACCAATTCTCAGCTGATTTTTTATTTATTTATTTATTTATTTTTTAATTTGGATAGATATTGCAGGTAGCCTATAAAATTATATTTGATTTTGCTTTTCAGCATACAAGATTAATTTTAGTTGGTCCACTCACCTGCACCTGATGTTCAATATATTGGCTTTGAGCTGTCACAGGATGGTCCATGTTCTAAGAAAGGGCAGTCAGAGGTCCTCAGAAAAAAGACAGAGTTTAATATTTTTATTGTTGTTTATTTCATTCACTAAGTATGACATCTCTCTCTCTACAGTCATCTGCCAAACTAGAAACAGTCATGGAATCATTTTCTAAATCATGTCTAACAGGAAAATCCTCTCAGGTAGAGGGTGTGTCAGCAGTATCCAGTTGGGCGTGTGTGTGTTTAAGACTTTTGTTTTTGGGAGTTTATGACATGAACATGTTTGAGAACTTGTGACCAACAGGGATAGCAGATACTTGAAAATACAGAGGGAACTGGCCTGATAAATGCACAGAAACCAAAACAGAAAAATATAATCAGTGTCCATCATGTTTAAGGATGCTTTATGAAGATGGTTTGTCTTGCCTTTCAGAGTGCAAAGTGCCTGAACCTAATCATCCCTGCAGGTAAACAAGCCAGCAAAGCACTGAGAGATGGGTCAAATGACGTCACACTGATAGGCCGCCATCTTTAAGCACCTGCTCACTTCAAAAGCAGAGAGCTTGCACCTGTAGGGGGCCTCATTGGGTTAGAAAGACGAGCCAGCGGGGGGGTTGGAGATGTTGTGCATGATGGAAGAGGGGCGAGCAAGGAGGAAAAATAAATTCATGATTTGCATGAGTTCAGTCCATTTTAATAAGGCTGGAATGAAATTATAGAGGCACATGTAAACACACACCTACACACACACACACACACACACACACACAGCAAAAGATGGTGAAGAACAAACACTAACAGAGACAACACACAGAGGGATAAACAACACAGATTGGCTAGTATTGCAAAATGCAGAATGAATTATATCTTGACACAGTGAAGCAGCATATATGAAACTGTATGTTTCTCATGGTTACGGTTAGGGTTAGGGTTGACTATTTTTATGGAACAAGAGTCGGTCACTGGCAACATTTCAATGTAATAATTACTTCAGCTGGTGAAACTTAAATAATGTTGATGTCTTAATTGATTTTCTAATTGCCAGGGTCTTCAACAATGTGTGTGTGTGTCCATATCTGTGCATGTGCGTGCGTGTGTGTGTGTGTGTGTGTGTGTGTGTGTGTGTGTGTGTGCATGCATGCAGGTGGCAGGGTGGGGTTATAGTGTTATGTGAACCAGATCATATCTTCAGAGTCAATCCACAACTTTACTCAGTGAGTTCCCACACAGTGTTGTGCAGATCAGCCTACCTGCTGCATGAGAGGAATCTGGTTAGCTGCATGGGAGCTGAGTGAAACACACACAAACACACACAAACACACACACACACACACACACACACACACACACACACACACACACACACACCAGTGCCCGTGGTTTTAAATAAGGAAGAATTGGAGGAACCGTTGAAATGGAGGATTGCAGCTTGACAGCAGTTTTTATGTGGAGCTGAAGTGTCACAAAAAATGTCCCGGCACCCTCTCTGAGCATCTCTGAGCTTCACCAACTTCTGTCGCCTTGTGTTTGTACGCTGTCTTTATTTATAACCTAAAATAAAAATAAAAAAAAAAATACCCAGATGGAGTTCTGTTTTTGACTTGTATCTAATTTGAAAGCAGAGAATATTCAAGAGTCATTTGTATTTTGCAGCAGTGGGGTATTCAGTATGCCGGCAACACTCTGCAACAAGTAAACTTTTTACTTAAATGGAAACACATGCAGTAAAAATCACCATCAGCATTGCAATGTGTTATACAAAAAATACATTCATCAAGTGTAAATGGTTTATTTTTTTTCATATTTGATTTCTGGAATGAATGCTCATTAATAAATGAGAAGACCTTTTGTTGCTCACATACTATGTCCTTGTCTGCTTGAATCCTACAAAGGTCTCTTTTATAATTACTCTTTGGACTTGACTTGATATTATTGTCTTGTTTTCTTTTGGAATATTATGGATAATAATAATAATAACAATAATAACAATAATAGTGATGATAATAAAACAAGAATGGAGAAGAATGATGCATGGTAACATTTACATGTGTCTCTTGTTGAGTGGTAACACTAAGACAGCCCCAAGTTTAGAGCCTGAGCATATCACAGGTGCAACCAAAATTTGGGATGCAGTTTCTTAAATTTTATATCTGACTGACTTAGATCATGTGTTTAAATGTTTGTATGTGTGTGTGTGTGTGTGTGTGTGTGTGTGTGTGTGGTTTAAGATTTTTTTCCTCCAGCTTAATCTACTTGAAGGTCTTTTGACAACTATTGCTTTCTCATCATTATCTACTACTCTCACTACTGGTTGATAAATTAATTACTGCATTCAATAAAAAAAAATCATAAAATGCTGTTCCCTTCCATGCATGGAAACATGAATGAGAAAAAAAAAATTCATAACCCAACTAAGCGACTGCATCTTCATTTAGAATCATTTTTTCACACACTTCATGTGCCATAAATGCAAGTAGACACAGAGCAGTTTAAGCTCCTAACTTGTTCCATATAATCTTGAATTTAAAGTAAAGCTAAGGCCAGGCTAACACAGATAGGAGGCAACTGTCCCGCATTCACTGTGACACTTTTCTGAATACTGATCCACTCAGTGTAACAGAGTCAGCCCAGAAAGTCTTAAAATGGATGGATATTTCGCTGTTATTCTTGCCTCCTTGCACCAGACAAAACAAGCTGCTGTGTTTTGCTGCAAGAGACGCTGATAGTGCAGATTCTTTAAATCAAGGTAGGTTGTGGGTTAGGGTTTAAAGTGCTGTGGGATGACCAGCAGCTTGTTTGGAGTCATCTTTGGAAAAAAAGAGTGAACGTCAAGGTTCTTGACTTCACTGAATGCTGAGATTAGTGAAACAGTGGAGTCTGCTGGGTACAAGGAGGACTTATCGAGATGCTTTGGTAGAGTGCTCAGACAGAGGAGGGTTTCTACTGCCTCACTCAGTCTGTCCACAAACCCTCACTGACTACAGCCATGTTAAAATGTGCTCTGGACTTTGAACGAAATAAAACACACAAGAAAAACCTGTCTGTCTTCATCAATGCCATATTTGTAATTATGTGTCAGGACGGGATTTACATAGAACAGTGTTCATGATACATCCATCGATCGCTTCCTTACATGGTTCTTGCATGGTGGATTTTACACTATAAATAAAAAAAAAATGCTATTGAAACATGCAAGTGACATCACTTCATATTTATATGTCATATCTTAGTGAAGGAAATTTCATCCATTTCTTTGTACTCATGCCATTGAGATTGGATGACAAAAATCATTCAGTATCCAATTAGAAACATGTTGTTGAGAGCCATTAAAAACTGAGTCTCAAGCAGACCTGTTTTATTCAGCTTCCTCCTGCTGTCTCGCCAGTGTGCAAAATCCATTACGCAGCCAGACAAATATGAGCATTCAGCCAGTCCTTTTAATTGTGGTTTAATACACAAAGGAACAATTGGGTAAACAGAGTACAGTGACCAGTAATTAGGCTTATCCCATGGACTAGATGGCAGGATGGAATGGTTTGAGGATCTTCATTATCTAAGACACATGCTGAAAAATAGGCATGTCCTTGCATAAATAGAATAGTAAGTGTGAGGCTTCAGTTGCTGCCACAAAATGGCTTAAGTGTTCTGGTTTTCAAAGCATCTCCAAAATGCATAAGTTTGTGGAACTCAGCTTATACTAAGTGATCCTCTCAGTCTCAGTGTGTCTGTGTCAGATGGAGTGACAGCAACTGCCAGCGTCACTAGAGCAGCAGATATATCTACAAATATGAAAGATGAGCAACATATAAAAGAAACAGTTTTGTTTTTAATTGCAGTGCCTGTTCGGTTTTGGCGTGCACACAAACTAGACTGTGACACACTTGGATGTAGTCGGCAGACTGAAGCAGCTTGTGTGGAACGCCAAGGACTGCACTGAGAACATTTCAGTGGGCAAAACAAGGACAAAGAAAAGGTCAAGTGGGTCAAATTTAGTGACAGGTGACTTTTTTTTTTTTTGGTCTACAAACCCATAACATCAGGAACTATGAGTGCAGTAGAAACACATCAGGCCAACACCCAGTGTCTGCTGCTTTGCCTCTGCATCCTCAGTTCACATGTTTGTTGCTTTTCATCCCATAAGTCAGTTATTTTTGTTCATTATGAAGTTTGCAGCATTTTATTGTCAGTGTGGGCACTTATTCTAAAGTTGTCAAAATTTTATGACACTGTGCAACTCAGCTACTAGTCTATCATGTGTACTGAAGCTGTTATGAGCCCACTTGTGAAAGTGTTCTGAAATGAGTGAGTTGTGAGCGCTGTTTGCTCTTACAGAGAATGAGATTTCAACATTTTGGTCTGAAAGCATCGTTTCGCAACACAAATGATAATGTGTGTTTTCCCTCATGTATGAACCTATGTGCAATATCAGAACTGTTGATCTCAAGTCACTGCCCTTCTGAATTAAATGTGAATTTGTTTCACTCAAAACATAAATGTATGCATTGTGTTTAAACAGAATATTCACATGAGTTTCACAGCACATATTATGTTGTGTTATGGGCTTTAATTTTATAAGTAAATTTAAATTCTCAAGGTGTAAGAACTTACATGTAGAGACGCCTGAGTTCAAAGCCCTCTGTCTCTTACATCTGTGAGTTGCTTCCTATTAAAAAGTTGTGCTGCTGTTTTATGATATGCAAATTGCCATATGGTCTTATTTTCCTTTGTCTTCTCTTTCTCAATGTTCCACCGTAGGACTTGAATTGTCTTGTATAACAACCACAATCCGCTCCAGTCAGGTGGGCTGGATGGGGGACAGCGCCAACAATCAGGTTCCCAGAGTTGAGTGTTTATGCCTTTCACTAAATGGATTGTCTCACCTTCTTCAGAAGATGAACATGAGGTGCTTGAGATGCCAGCACTGCAAATGGATCCTGGGGCTCTGAGCTTGATAATGACCGGCCATCATCTGTTTCAGACATGCTTCAATCAGCATGCGTGATGATCAGAGAGGAACAATATGGTGGCAACATGTTTTGCCAAATTGAGTTGACACTACTTCCTGTGTAATGAGGATGTAAAATATGTATTGTATGACTGTGCCTATCATGTTTGTGCACTTGTGGCCTGTTGTGAATATAAAATGTGTCTCTAGCCACATTGGAAAATGAATTAAAAAAGTTTCTTGGTGATATTTGTTGTGGCTTTGCTTTGCAATTAACGATAATGGAGCAATATTTTGAGAAAGTTTATTGTGTCCTGCATCACATTCAGACTCTGTGCTCCATGCAATGCCTGGGATTGAAGCGAGGAACCTTTGAGTTATGAAACTTCTGTAAATGCAATGTCAAAGTGCCATCAACACAGAAGCAGGGCAGCTGCAAAAAGCAACGTCACATCAGCTCATTACTATGTAAAAGGATATGTCAATGAATAAAACCAAACTAATGGATGTCCAATGAAGCCATCAAAATCTCTCACTTGCCTTTTTCATTGTTAGTGTTTGTGTTTAGAGTTCAGAGGCACAGCTGGAAACACACACAACAGGAGGTGTGTGTGGTGCACTCATGCCCTCTGTCACTGCCAGAGTGCATCTGAGCAAAGCGCCGAGCCACGCTGTTCAAGGTCCGCTGCACTAAGAGAGACACAACACAAAAGAAAAACACAAAAAAAGAGCTTGACGAAAATCCAGTGTGGATCGAAATATTGTTTGTCACACAATAAAAGTGTGTGCAGAGTATTTAAGTGTGCCAGCTTTATTAGTCTTTCACGTTGTGCACCATGAACTGATGCAGCTGATGAACTGGATGTGTGCATGATTGTTGCTACTATCTCCTTACAATTCTGAGGAAATGCATGTGTTTGTGTCTAGGGCTGTATATAAAATCACTTCTAGTTACCAAACATAAAATGGCTACTAAACTAATCTTCAAAATGATTGTATATATTTTATTAATACATTGTTGTGATGTATAAAAACAAACACACAAACGCAGTAACACAATGACACAGTCATAAATTAAAATTGATAAAGAATAAACAGCTTCAGTACACATTAATGTAATGCTGTACTTCAAAACTGAAGATGCAGGCCACAGAGGGTCTCCAATATGCACAGTACGCTCCACTGCTCTGGTAGGAAACTTCAGGCCCGAGGGCCACTCAGGCCCACCTTTTCATTTACTACGGCCCTGCAGTTTTCCAAAAGACATTTAAATATCAATAGCAAAACTGAAAATCACCATTCATCTGTTTGGAGACACTTTTTTATTGCATTTGAACAGAGGAACAAACTGCATATCTAGTGTACTCTAGGCTTAGATCAGTGACATAAAGGTTAGTTACTGTTTTTCTATTACAGAATATATTTTCCATCCCTTTAAAAAAAAAAATGTAGCCAATGCCCCACAAGTATTTTGATGAATATTGCCATGTTCTTTGCCATAAAACGGGCTCCCCAGTCCTGCTCTACTGGTTCAACACATGATATGTCAGCCTGTGAACCACACGCAAACTGTCACTTCTGCTGCAGCAACTTCAGTGCCAAGGAAGGTCGGTACTGTGAGGGGAAACAGAAAGTGCATTCTGTCCACAATATGTACAGCCAAAGCCTTCAAGGTAAAGTGACATCAAATATAAGGTCATACTTGGAAATTAGATTTTGAATCTCAGTGTGTTTTTCTCCTTGTTAAGTAAAATCAGCTTGGTGATGTACAATATCCATACAGGTTTCTCATTGTTTTGCCTGGAAACACAGATGTCCAGATAAGTTAAATAGAGGGATACTGGTAAGTGGTGGGCATTAGCTGGGCTGCATTTTTGTCTTTTAAACTGAATACTGTAAGCACTGGAGGGTGGAGGTGGGACAATTTTGTGAAATAATCTGAGTAAATCTAAAGGCATACTACAGCCGCTGTTATTTTAAGACTTTCATTTTGAGGCCTGTAGTAGAATTGGGGCGGCTGCATTCGAGATGCAGGGCTGTGAACGGTTCAAACGAGTGGACAGGATGAGGAAATCTGTGAGAAATGTCCACCTCTCCATCAGCAGCTACTGCCGAGGTGCACTTGAGCAAGTCTCTAAACTTGCTCTGCTGAGTGGCCAGCAGCAGACAACTGTGGTCATAGGCGTTTACCATGTTTGAACCTATGTTATTGTAGAAAGTCAAACAGGACACTAGAGAAAATGTCCAGAGATACTCAGTCAACCCACCATGGATGAATAAAGGTTTCAAAATACTCTTGTTGTTACATCATGAATATTTCTTGCTGCCATATAATCCTGTCACAACAGGCAGATAAAATTAGAGGAAACATTTGACATATGCACCAGTGAGGAGTCCATGCTATTAAGAGTGCTGAGGTACATTAAAACAACATTTATTGCAAAAAAGCAAGCATTGTGTGCCTTAAACTCAGATTTAGCCTCCATTAAAGCATATCAATTAATTTGTACTCATTATCAGTGGCGATGTTAATTGTTTCAATTTTGTTTGAAGTAAAATGTGGGGCAGGTGCATATCAGGGCCAACGTATTTTGATTAATTGCTTGTACTTAAAACAATACTTGAATTAAAGACAATTATATAAAATATGATTGGTCTTGCATTTTATATTTTGGATTGCAACTTATTGCCAAATGTAAATTTACACAGTTACTCAAAGGTTTGCTGCGCATTTTCTGAAGTGCTTGTCCACCCCTTTCATAAACAATAAAGAGGGTAATATTTTGTGTTATCACTATTTTGTATTATAAGTGTTGTCCGCAAACCAACAGATAACCATCCATGCATGTACAACACAAACAGATCTAGATTACTGCAACTAAGTAGAAGCATATTCAGTGTCAAGCAGAGTCTGAAACAGCTTGGAAAAAATCAACAAATACTTATGAGAGACCTGATGGTAAAATTGATGGATTATTTATTTATTTATTTATTGGCATCAGGGTACCATTGACATTAATACAGACCTGCATCTATGAGGATAATAATATGAGTAAAATAATAACAGAAGGTTAACAGGTTCAACATCATCACGGGATCCAAACAGACAGAAAAACAAAACAAAACACATTTTTCACATTTTTTGTTTTAAAAATAATGTTGAAAGTTGTCAAATTAGCTATTTTAACACTGACAGAAGTATCTCATGTATGATTCCAGTCATTGGAGCAGCATGATATTACAATGCAACTGTACATTGTTTCTGGCATGGGATGTAAGAAATTCAGTGACACAAAATAAGCTGCACCATATTGATTTTAAACAGATGAAAATGCGACTGTTATATTTGCTTGTGCGATGTTGAGGTGTGATGCATTTCAGTGGTGAATGAATCAAATGAAAGGTGCAATTGGAACAGTAGTAGACACTTCAAGGACCCCCCTCCACCTCCCCTTTCCCCCTTCTTTCTCCCCCACTCCTCCCCCCGCCTTGACAGAGCATAAATCGTCTGTCTGGAGGAATCTTTTGCTGGCTCCTGCACACATGGTTTGAGGGAGGAGAGAGGAGGGAACAGTCTGCCACATTTTAGCACACAGTTTCACGATGGTTTCACAGAAGAGGCCAGCCAAGCATTTCAAGTGGTGGAGCAGCGAGAGGGCAGCATTGTCGAGGAGAGCAGGTAGTGTAATGATCAGGCAGACAAGATGACATCAAGCGTCCTCAGGGACAGCCGGGCACAGAGGGCTGACATCCTTCCAGAGAAAAAGAACCACTGGAACAAGACGAGGCAAAACCAACAAACAAGAGAGTCATTAGCGTCAGGCGGGACTGCTGTTTCTATATGGTGCAGCAAGCAGGACAACAGAGGGAGGAGAAAACCAAGTCGCTCAGCAGTGACACATCTGCACTAAAACAAAGACCTTACTGTAAAACACTACAGCTTATAATAATACTGCATCTCACTGTGGGAATATAATAGTTTTAGGTTAATGTGGTATTAATTTAGCCTGTTTTAGGGTTGAGTAAAATAAAAAAAAAAAAATAAAAAAAAATCCTTGACCTCAATATTTCCATATCAGTATTGTAACCATATTGAAGGAGTGACTACTGGTGCTTCCATGAGATATTTACACACAATCATTCCTAATGTGGTGATGTGTGATGACCAGGTAGAGGCAAATCATAAAAAAAAAAAAAAAAGCCTCCCTATAACTGCATTGCAACGTTTAAAGCCAGGAAAAGACCACACTTTTGTCATATCACAATATTACAATATACAAAATCCTATCTCATCTCACAATTTCTAAGTTGTGACATCAATCAGCAACATTTGATCAGTCTATTATTGCACTTACATGGCACCTACAAGAAACACCGTATACCATACTGTATCCTGATATTAATTTGGGAATAAACATTCCCATTTAACCTACATCCAGAGCTATGGAAGATCCAGAGCTATGGAATTATAGGAATTGTAGGCAAAATACAGGCTACAGTACTTCCACACAAAATTGTGAAATTGTTGGTAGTGATTGATGCAATGCCCAAAATCTTAGCGTTGTGTGCTAGTATGTTCTTATTTAAATAGGCTCACATAATGAAGTTTGATTCAGGTTTTAAAAGCCGAGTTTTGATCAGAATATTTGCAAGATTGTTTAAGTTTAGTTAGACAAATAGACAAAAGCTTTACTTTGTAGTTTCAGTGTCAGTGTTAATAACAAATCAAGCACTCAACCTATATTTCAATCATAACATTTATTAGAAATGAACTATTGGATTATTAATATGTTAAAATTAAACTGAACTGGTGTCTATACTAATAACAACACAATATAACAAAATATCAGCATAGATAGGCTTTACAACTGATTAAAGTTCATATAGCATGTAATAATTCTTATTCTTTTCATTGCATTATCTTTTACCATATGCTGACACAGCCGTAACAGACATGATAGTCTTAAACATTTAAAATAAATTATTCTTATGTCCATATTGCAGGGTATTTAAAATCACTACATTATGACCAAACCTGGGCTTTTAAAAAAGGCATTAAGCTTAATTACGACAGATATTTTTAAAACCAGAATAGGACACTGATTAAGATTCTGGCATTTCATGCGAGAGCCGATTCAAATTTGGCTTCTTATACAGGACAGCCGACTGGGATGAACTGCTCTCATTGTTATTCTGCACTTTTGTCCTCCTTTTCCAAATTCAACATCTACCCAATTACAACAGAGTCAGTGGTACAGCTGCCCTGGCTGGAACCAGATGAAAACAGTTCAAACTTACATATTTCTGCCATTTACAGACAAGGCAGCGTGCTAAACCTCCTCTTTATGACTTGAGAAGATGATGCTTTTCTTCCTCCAGCGTATTAATTATTTATGTTGTTATGTGTATAGATGTTTTTATCTGTAGGTAACGGAGCATCACTGGGACAGGACGTGAAGCAGGACATGGTCATGGCACGGCTGGTTGACATCTTCATATTGGAGGTGCTGGTGTAAAGCAAACGACACAGACGGTTCCTTACACTTATCAGAGCATTACAGTAGCGTTTATTTGAAAATTTTATCTTCTGTTATGGTTTGATTTTCAGATAGCACAGAATATAGAGAAAAAGGAGAGAAAATATAGACGGCAATTCAAACATGCTATTTTCCCAGACAAATCCTTCAAATAAAACTCCAAAAACATCCAAAAACAACACAGTATTGATTGTTATAATGTAAACAAGCCTCACCCTTATGCTTTAATGTTGTAAAACTCCTTGGCCATCACCAGTAAATACCGATCACATTAACACCTATAAAATTCACCCCGCTACAAAACATCATTTCTCCACATCTTTGCAAGCCTCCTGTGTTCCTCATCACACATTTCACTCCTCAGGTTTACAGTGTTTTGGCACAGCTGTATTGAAGGAAAAACAAAGAGAAAGAAAATTATGCAGAGGAGGTATATTCTAAGTTTCCTAATTAAGGAATGCACTATGTCTTTGGCATTGTTGTTTTGCAAATAATAATAACTCTATACTCTACTATATTGTTGCTTGGTGATTTTTAAAACCTTTATAAGGAATAAAATTACAATGTAAGATGTTATTTTAAAGGATGCAGGTGAGTTGAGGGATTAGACAATTTTTATCCCTGCTATAGTTCCTCAGATGGCCACCGAAGACATGATTTTGCAGGTTGTTGAACTTAATTTAAGCAATGCTTGAAGTAAACACTGTCCACGTATCAGCACTTATTACCTTTACTGTACACATTTTGTGTGAGCCAGTAGTGAGAGTAACTCATCACATGGCTAAGAATTACAGTCATATCAATGTAAATTAGCAACAAGCTATTGCTTTTTGAATTTGAGCTGTATGAGCACAGTTAGTATTCAGAACAATAACAAATCTTGAGAATAATATTTTTCGAAACTGACCCTCTGATGGAACTTAAATGAATTTTGCATTGCTGTTGTTTTAAACAGCCTGATGGTCACAGAAGCAGATTTTCGACCAAAAAGTTGTAGACTCAGCTCTGCAGTGCATGGCAAAGTCTATCTGATGCCTTGATGCCCTTGAGCAAGACACTTTGAAGCCAAACTGCTCCACTCCCACTGTAACCCCCTTTTCCTGTTTGACCCACTATATGCTCAACAATTGCTTTTTATCTGAAGGCGTTTTTGTCACTTTTCTGGGTTCAAATAATAAATTTCCTTATGGAAATACTCAGAGTACTTTGAACAAATGCGTAGCAAGGTGACCTACTTTATAGTTCGATACATTTTCTACATTTTAAAGGAATGAAGGACCCCAACCATGTATAATCTGAAGCCTGACCGATGATGACTGTGCCTTCTTCCCAAGAGATGCGTGATTGCGGTTGGGAAAATTATTTGTAAAATTCTAGCATGTAACTGGGGGCTATAACTACAGAGTAATGATGTTATAAAATTGGTTTAATAGTCCAAGTAAATACAGACTTGATCTATTCAAAGCTGTGATTTTTTTTTTTTTTTTTTAATTTCAGAAATTTGTATTTGGTAAAAATTAGAATCAATTGAGCAAGTAAATGAACCCGCATTTATTAAGAATGCATAATCTGCTGAAGTTTTGAAGATGCTTCAGTATAGTCACACTTTGTAAACAGTATTAAACATTTCAGTAGTGTTATATAGCTAACACTATATATAAATTTTTGATTTATCTTTCCATTTTACTTTCACCCTTCTTTATGTAATAGTCTACTCTGAGATTCAACGTCAAAGGCAGCACTGCTCAACTGCAAAGAAAACTCTGAAATGTTGAAATGTGTATAAACTATCCTTTAAAAACAATATTTTACATTAGATTCCAAACTGCAGTATATGCTATCATATCTGTCAGGATCAATAAATTCAGAGGCTGAAGTGGTTTTCTGTCTGTTCTGATCCATGCAAATAATATCAGGCGACCTGCTGCACCAGATAAAAGCATCGCAGGAGCTTAAAGTGGGGACAAACATACAGGTAAAAACATCACATTGATATTCAGCTTCCGTTCACTCTTCCATTTCAGTTAGGAAGCCATTTAAAAGTTTTTGTCCCCACATACAGCATTCAAAGTGGATGGAAACTTTCGATTAGACTACATATGTCTTGCCTGTTGACGTAAAAAAAAAAAAAAAAAAAAAAAAAAAAAAAACAAGCAAGATTGAATTCCTGGCATAAATGGACATCAGGACACACTTCATACAGATTGCAGCTATTTTCCTGTGTTTCAGGTGTAAGACCAGGCTTGATTAATTTTTTTTTCTCATCACACATGATAGCACAAAACGTCTGCAACCGGGGTAATAATGTCAATCTAAACTGTCTGCATCAAAGCTCAAACCCTCCCTAAAGAACAATGCCCTGGTGTAAATGAACTAACAACCAACAATACCCACGCAAGTCATCCGTCTCATGGCAATAAGTGACAAAGAGGTGACACTGCTGCCTTTTCAGCCACCAAACTTCACACGGCCGCCATAACCAACCAGAGGCAAGTTTCTCAGAGCAGAGGAGCTGAGCTACACTCACTAGGATCTCATGAATATGTTGGGTGTTTTCAGATGTTTAAAGGTCAGGCAGAAGACACCCTCTGGAGCAGGATACCAAACGGATCCTCCTACTCAAATGTCACACAGCCTGACTGTATAGAGACGCAGGATAGAGTCTTGATGTTAGCCTGGTTTAATTCTATGATATTCAGTCACATTCAGTGTTTGTGTGAGGACGAGTGCTTCATTAAGTCAGTCAAAAGACATAAATGATATGGAGACCCCTAAGCCAGAATTATTACTTTTCATGGCTGCCAATAAACATGAAGTAATGAACTCAAACAAGAAGGAAAGGACTTTCCCTTAAAAGGATCTGTTCAAATTCATAATGCGTTTCATTCTTGGTTTTTGACCCTGCAGGAGAAAATTTGCTCTGCAGGCACTTTTGTTAAATGATAAACCAAGTATGTGTTTGTTGACTATTTCAAAAAGTTTGCACTAGAATTTAAAACATAAAATGCTGCTTAATCTTGACAATATGGAAACTGATGTGGGAAAGTGTGTCCAGCATATTAAAGAGACATGATAGGTACAGCATTATAAAGACACACATGGATGTCATTAATATTATTTTAAGTTATTTTGGTAAATAGTCAGTTTAAATTACTGAAAACTTTCACACAGGGTTGTGAAGAAAAGGGTCCAAAGCATATACATTATTTTGCAATTAAGAAAGCATAAATAATTTCTGCCGCAATAAAATCAAAACATGGTCACAAATCTGCACAATACTTTTTTTTTTTTTTTTTTTTTATCTAAATTGGTATGCATAAAGTTCTGATTTTTATGTGAAACAAAGTGAAAGTTTGCATAAAAAATCATAAATAAATAAAATTCCTAAAAATAAGGGCAGATTAAAAATTATGCTAAACTTTTTAAATGTTCTTAGTGTTTATTTATTGTTTTATTTTTTCCCCTTTGTTTATTCAATATTCTCAGAGAACTGAATAAAGTTTGATGCTATGGGCCTGGATTAGGATTAAGGAGCAAAATTTCTCCATAACTGCTTGTATTCCTTCCTCCCCCGCCCTGCATCGACTGCCACCATCCCAGAGTAATGACATGGCTATAGCTCCTGTTATTATGTATTATGGATATTTCCCTAAAAATGATACTGAAAAGACTGTGGAACAGGTTTGGGGTATTATTTATTCTAATGTGGACACATCTGCTACTAATTATGGCTTGAAATTATGTCTTTGGTCATTATTTCATAGTTCCTCATAAGCTTCTTATTTTCCTACAAATGGGCTAAACTTTGTGAGCTTGGAAGTGCAAAAATCCTGGTGAAGTGCTGCTCCAGAGATACTGAACTTTAAACATTTGACAGCTGGCAAAACTCAGTATTTATATCTAGAATTTAAAAAAAATTCAAGTTCAAATGTTTATTTTGAAAAAGAAAGAAAGAAAAAAGAAAAAAGAAAAAAAAAGAAAAAGAAAGAAAGAAAACGGCACAAGCATAAAGTAACATTTAAAGATCATGGATGCAATCAACTCAATTAAAAAAAAAAAAGATCAGCTAGGATCAGCTTGTAATTTCAAGCTCAACACTCATACACAGAAGCCAGATGCTTAGCGTGTTCCTTGTAGTGAAGTGCGCCAACATTTTTAGTCTCTGTACAACAAAACCTAAAAATAAATAAATAAATAAAAATAAAAATAAACTATGCAAAGCAATGCACAATCAAGAGGATGGGGGAACTTTTCAGGACATCCCCTTCAAAACGAGTTCAACTTATAAGGACAATTGACTGCCAAAGCCAATTAGACAAAGTAAAAGATTGGCAGAGACATTTTGCCATATGAACAACTCGGTGACAAAGCTGGAGTGAACATGGCTGAGTCACAGCCACACTCTCTAAAAGCTTTGTTTACCTGCCCTTACTGCTGCCACAATTAATGCTGCGCAGAAGTGGACTAACCAGGTACCCAGTCCAAGTACACTATTTGCTTTGTTCTGTCGTGCCTCTGGTAATCTGCATTGATCTGCCATGTGTACGTGTGTGTGTGTGTGTGTGTGTGTGTGTGTGTGTGTGTGTGTGTGCGTGCGTGTGTGTGCGTGTGTGTGCATGTGTGTGTGTGTGTGTGTGTGTGCGTGTGTTTAATTGTTGTTATAAAAGACAACAGCTGTGTTAAAATATTGCTGCTCAAAAACAACACCGAGCAAAGTGAGGTAACATCCAAAATACTAAAATCAGTTTCACACACAAACAAAAAACTGAAATATGGTGCATCAAATCTTAAGTAGCGTGAAGAGGTATAAGGAATTGTATTTATTTATTTATTTTATTGACTACCTTTAACACTGAAGACACTACAGTGAGTGACTACACTGTAAAAGAGGTATATAATTGTAATAAATCAGCCCCATTAATGAGCTGAGGGTGTGTGAGCTGCAGGGACACTGGACCAATAATTCACTAAAACTGAACGCTAGAAATGCTGCTAGCTAAATAGCACACTTCCCAGCATGCACTGCACCTGAGCTACCTCTCCAGATGCCCTTCCTTCTTCTAGTGTGAATGAGGTTGCAGGACGGAGATTTGCTATGTGTGCATCGTAGGTGAATCACAGGTCAGCTTCTGATTTAAAATGAAAATGATGATATCCATATTGAAAATGAGTCCCTCTATACATGGCTCTCTAAATCTGTTTTTAATTCTGATACTATCCAGCTCTTGTTTGGATCATTACAGAGGAAACTTGTGGCGTTTCTTTCTTCTAGTGAGAGCGTTCAAATAAACTGCAGTGTGGATCAATTAGAATGAATAAACTTGTCAACATAGCTACTGATTGAATAAGTTTTAAATAAGAACAACTAAACAACTTTGACTACACCATTTTGATACAATTTCATTGGCTTACAGGTTTTGAAGCCATCAAGGAAACTTTAGTTTTTTTGTTTTTTTTAGTTGAATATGTTGCACAGTGTCCCTCTTTGATTTCCCATTCCACTCTGTGCAGTTTTGTATAAAATTGAGTAATGTCCCCACTATAGTAGAAATATGATGTTTTCTTACGCTACACACGCAGCTCTGTCCTTCTCTTTTATGTCTCAGGCCTTTGGTGAATCAAAAGAGACTTGAAAGCTCAAAGTGCACTGAATGCTGCAGGTCAGACGAAGGCAACCAAAACAGAAATTAACCAAAGTGATTAAAAAGGGCAGTGTGTTATACACTCAAAAGCATGAAAAGAACAACACTTATCTAAACGCTGCATTTGCACACATCATACAACATTGGTACAGACGCCTGCACCAATCCTGGAACAGGTCGCTTTAATGCATTCAATACTGCTCCAAATGCATGTTTACTCCACTGAGGAAATACAGTGCAACATGCTGGCTAATAGAAACATGGTCAGTTATAGGGAGCCCCCTTTTCCCCCCAACTGTCAGATTATGGTCAGCATCCCATAATGGCCTATATTCTGTTTTTTGCTTCCTATTAGCATCATTTCGTCCATCAAGCGACATTAATTGTGAATGAATGAAAACTCCTGCAGAAGAATAAGGTCTTCAAGAGGCCTGTCACATACTTTCTCCACTTGGGAGGACCTTTAACCTACTTAGCTGAGGAACTGCACTGTTTCAAGTAGTGCAGCTGAAAGATATGCACCTGCCCGCTTTTCACTCTCAAACTGCTAGGCATTTTAAGAGGAGAGAAAGTATTTGATCTAAATGGGTAGTACACTGACTGCAGGTGTGGAATTTCCTCCACAAATTTCCATACCAATTTACCCAATGGGCCGGCCACAATACAGATGTGGCTTGAATTTTGAGTTTGTGAGTGAAGAATACAAGGATTTTGTGTTGTTGCAGGCCTGCTGGGCTTCCAATGTCAGCATTCAACGTTGAACATTAGGTCTTGCCTCAGCCACGAGATGCTGAATGCCATATTTCACGCATATAGACCTAATAACACCTGAATACCTCATTCAATACTTTTGAGAGGAAAAAAACATACACTATTTTTACCTCGTCTCGCACACTACCGATAAAAAGAGACATTGCTTTCATGATAGAAACGATGACAATGAATTTCTCTATGTTGTCATCAGTTCTTTTTTCCCCCCAGAATTGGAGAGCAGGCCTATTGTTCACATAACATCGGCTATCTTCAAAATTGATGTTCATCCTTTTTATGCAGCCTACGTCTTTTCTTAAAATATTTCCTCAGCTGAGTAGTAGTGCTAGTGTCTGCGTTTTTATTCAATAAAAAAACACCTAGACGAAAGACATTTAGTGCGCAATCACGTGGTTTCTTTGACCATTTTTTAAATGATACAAATCCTAGTTTGGCCCTATATAGAAACCTATCTCTAACTTAAGGAAGAGTGGAAAAAACTCAATCGCCTATATTGTTTTTTTTTTTTTTTTTTTTTTCAATGAGAGGCTATGGGTCGAATTGGAGCAGTAATAATTCTCTGGAAATCTCATTTAAGTGCACTTAGAGGCTTTTGTCAGAGGGATAGGGACGGGGAAATTAGTCGGACTCTAACCGCGCTCACATGGAAATAAATAGCTATATGGTGCGCAATTTACGCAGAACATAACCAGGACAGATTATACCATACATTGACAATATACACATCGCGAGGTTGTTTGGTGACGACGCACCGGCAAAATAACCATCTTGACAAATTGCTTTGTATACTCTTAAAGCAAGTGACATATTCTGCTAAAGAGGTGAGAGAATATGACTTGCTCCCGGTGCACATCAAAGTGTTTCACTTGTTTTCTTCAATCAAAGGGCGAGATCTTGACAGGCCCACTAGTACAGCGACTGATGTGTACAAAAAACATCATCCAACCGAATAAAACTGAGTTTAGAAAAAGGTGGAAATGTCTCACCGTTTTATGGCATATTTTTTAAATTCGCCATAACGGATTTGAGATTTTCAAACTGGCTATAAGGCTGCATAACTCGTCAAGATTGGACATGTTTGCAGGGTACTTCGTGGAAGGCCGGTGTAGCAGTGAGGTGGCAGGTCAGGACCCCGGCCCTTCAGCCATCTCTCCAAATCTCTCTCAGGGTATTGAACCAGCAACGCCGCGATGGACAAAAGCACTTCAGTAACCAAGCGCTTTGGTCCATCTGCTGTGCTGGTGTGTGTGTGTGTGTGTGTGTGTGTGTGTGTGTGTGTGTGTGTGTGTGTGTAGGGAGGGGGGCTGTGGTAATGTGGAAAAAATGTTGCCTGTTTATGATAGCAGGCAACCTACAGAAATGCTTCGTTGGTTATTATGTTTTGGCTATAAACAGTGAAGTATGCGCTGACACATGGATTGTAATGTTATGCAGAAAGTGCATTCCCTTTTATTTGGATACATGCAAACAGATTCTTCTGTGAGTACGCATGACATGTGGCATCAGTGCGCACAATCCCCCACACCAAGAAAATTATTTGAAAAAAAAAAAAAGAAAGAAAGAAAGAAAAGAAAAGAAAAGAAAAAGAAAAATCACTGATAGCAAAGTTGAGGCATGACATACATTAGCCTATAGTCCAAACATGGCAGGTATGGTTCACCGATGTGTTCATTTTATTTTAAATAATATTTCCATATGTGCTAAGCAAACAACACAGAGATGGCCTGTCGAAATATTTTGGAACCCCCCTTTTATCGCTAACCTGCCAGTTACAAAGATCATATTTTATTTCTTCAAGCTGACTCACTCTTCATTTTTCAGCTATATTGTAAGGAATATAACATTAATCTTATGGGGCAGTATGATTTAACAGAGCTAATTTAAAAGTAAAAGCAAAATCAGTCGCATCGCAAAGTAAAAAGCCAAGCCACGCACAAACTAAGAGCTAGAAAATAAATCGACCAAATTATGTGCTACTGCTTGTGTGGCTTTTATTTTAAAAAAGCTTAAGAACATGATATATTTGCCCTTTTTTTGTAGATGACTGCATCTCCACAATTGTAACAGTTCCCTCCTTGCGCCATGCAGATGAGTGATATACTTTAAAATACAAACATGAGCCTATATGATATTTCAATATGTCACATGCTCATTGTATCCAGTAAATACACAGCGACAAGCTCAACCACAGCTATCATCACAAAACATGACTACCTTTGCTTTTAATTTTGTCAGAATAAGGCTTGGACAAACCTTGACTGGGCCTTCCTCATAGATCCTTGGCGGCTCCATTTGTCTTGATCCTGTCGCCTTTGCCTCATCCTGTTTACTGGATGTAAAAGTTAACTTATGAACAAGGATATTAATCTGGACTATAATGCTCTCATAGGCGTTGCAGCCAACCGGCTCCAGATTTTTATGGGATCCTAATGTGGAGGGTCTGTGGACCAGGGTCCTGCTCTCTGACTCAGTAATCCACAAGGTTGAGAGGTTTGCCTCATTTACATAATGTTAGAGGTCTGGGCCGAGGCCTACCTTTCTTTTCTCCCTGAAAAGACACCACACTACCTCTGCCAAAAGTGCGGAAAAAGCCTCCCAGGAAGTCCAGCCAAACACAGCACATTTTTGCAGGTAGGAATTATCTTAGTTTATCCAGCGAGTGTTAATTTTGATAGGAAAAAGACTTTTTTTCAGTGAGACCGTGTAGTTACGAGTTGTGGACGCTATATTAAACTGTATTATACATGCACAGATTTCACTTTGTAAATGTGGAGTTTCTCACAGCTCTAGGTGACTTTGAAACACTCTGAGGCATGTCGAGTTTTGTTTGTCAGTACAATAATGTCCAACCACTTCACATTTAATCCGGTGCGGAGTTTAGGCATCTGTAGTATAATTGAAGGATGCAAAAAAGGGGCTTCTGAAATATGCATAAGAAGAATGATTTATTACTTACAATCAGGCTAACAACTTAAACGGAGATTGGTGTTCTTGATATGTTGCTATAATTGATGGCTGACCATGTCACATCTTCATTTGCTCAATTAGGGGAGGTAGCTACTTGCTGCCATGCCATGCTAAATTACATTAGTGGCTCCGTGCAGACGCGTTTCCTTCCTCCAACAAAGGAACAACATTTAAAATAAATAAATAAATAAATAAATAAATAATATGGAAATACATTTTAGGTCCGAAAAAATAATTATTTCCATATCAACAAACCCGCTCGACTTTTATGCGCGGCATGTTTTAAACTGTGAAAACATATCACCGTAACTCATCATCATCATCATCATCATCATCATCATCATCATGGTGTATATGACCACTACCAACAACGGATGCAACAAATGTCAAAGCCGTATATGTATTATTGTCCTGATTAGAACAATGCAGATTGTATGAAAAGTAGAGCATCTATTGTAACAGTGGGGCAATGATATTACAAATAGGCCTATAATGTTGTAAAACCATAACAGACTCATAATTATAATGCTAATCTATTTTTATTACTGCTGTAGTTTGCTTTTTTCCTCTCTTTTGTTTATTTTATCTCTCTCTTTTTTAATATCTTTTAACCCTCCTGTTGTGTCCCTGTTCCCCTGATTTTTCCCCTGGCGCCAGTCAGTTTACACAGAGATTAAAATGTCAGGTCCAAGACCGCAGAGTGTCATTACTGCATGTTGACTGGACCTGAGGATTTGGGACTTGCAATATTGTCTCCAATTTGCATTAGATTTAATGAAGTATTCATGAAGTTGGCCTCTTTATTTATTTGTGAACTCTTCTCTTTTTTTCTTCAAAAAAATATTTCTGTGCTCCAGGGGAATTCCTGTCAGAAAAACTGTAGCTGTGATCATCACTTTTGCAGATTTTGTGGATTTTTTTTAATCAACTTTTTTTTTTTTTTTTTTTGCCCATATTACACGCCGTGCCGTGCTAATCATTAATACGTGATATAGTCTGCACAGGTTAGGTTGTCTATCCCAGTTCCCTCTCAGCATTTTGTCACTATGAGCTTATTTGGACTTGCCCCACTCTGATGGGGCAAAATGATGCTTAAGAAGCATAAATGAGTTGGTCATACAACTTCATTGTGCCTCTTTGATGATACTCGGTGGCCCTTATGTCTGTTCAAAGTGCTCTCAAAGTTTCTAGAAAGAGCGGAATTCCCTCCTGACGCAAAATAGTCATATGTGGTCAGATCAGCTGATGTGCTGAACATAGTGGGCAACCAGTTGGATTCTCACCTGTAAATAGTTGTTCACAGGGCAGATTCACAAATATCAGGCTTCGTTTCGTTAATGTAAACAACCTAATATAAAGCAAAGTGCATTTTCATCAATTATTTCCCTAAAAATGTCAATGACTATTGTTTGCTGCTTTAGGAGGTTTGCTCCGCCCCCTGTGTTTGTCGTAAACCTGGCTCCTGGCTCCAATAAACCCGGGCTAAGAGCGCCCTGGGCTCGCCTCCTTCTCCAAGGCGATCAATAGGATCTCAGGCGCACTACAAGCACTCTCTTACGTAGACATCCACCAAGGAAAGAGCCGATACAACAACACCGGTTGATCTGCTCAAACACAAAAAATCTACCTGCTTTCTGAACCATGTCGTTGAGCCCAAAGCACACAACGCCTTTCTCAGTGACAGATATTTTGAGTCCAATCGAGGAGACCTACAAGAAGTTTAGTGGCATGGACGGCGCAGGGAACCTAACCTCTCCACTGGGAGCCTACCGACAGCCTCAGGTGTCTCAGACCGGCATGCAACAGCACTCCATGGGCCACAACGCCACCGTGGCCACTACCTACCACATGCCACACACTGTCTCCCAGTTCTCCCACAGCGCAATGGGGGGATACTGCAATGGGAGCATTGGCAACATGGGAGACCTCCCGTCGTACCAGGAAAGCATGCGGAACAGTGCAGCTGCAACAGGGTGGTACAGCGCCAACCCTGATCCAAGATACTCCACAAGTAAGTTCGTTGGACAATTTCTACACACTTTTAGATTTTTGATTTTGGCAAAAAATAATAAAAAATAAAATAAATAAATCAATTGAATTTTTAGGAAGTACACGGAAAACACACTGAACTGAAACTATAATCTCTATTTAACAATTTAAGCACAGTTAATGATGCTACGGATAGCAATTAGATCATTATTTAGAGCATTTTTAAAAAATCTTTTAATAAGCATTTTGCTGTTTATAACTGTTTATCCGATCCTGGGGATCTTCCTTTTTTTAAGTCTAGCTCGATTTGTTGCATCTGGGGCATGAGGAAATGTAAAAGAATAATCCTATTTAAAATACATATATAATTGATATTATTCGTGTTATTAATAATAATGATAATAATACTAATACGGTTATTATTGTTTTTAATATTACTGTTCATTTGATGGCCGTAATTTTTTGGACAAAAGCTGGCGCCTGGCAACTTCTGATAATTACGCACAGCAGCCAGTGTGTATGGACTACATCAGGCGAAGCAGACATTTCTACATCTGTTTATTGAACGCACGTATATGTATGTATATTTTTAAGTTTCTAGATTCATGGGACCTTCCACAGGTATGAACATGACCAGCATGGGGAGTCTCAC
Organism: Myripristis murdjan; assembly: GCF_902150065.1. Lineage (NCBI taxonomy): Eukaryota > Metazoa > Chordata > Actinopteri > Holocentriformes > Holocentridae > Myripristis > Myripristis murdjan. The sequence continues at coordinate 20,911,070 of NC_044001.1, read as the reverse complement.
GGGAATGGCGGACGCCACCAAATCCATGCCAGCTCTCCACGCTGCGCCCAGGAGGAAACGGCGCGTCCTGTTCTCCCAGGCTCAGGTCTACGAGCTGGAGAGGAGATTTAAGCAACAGAAGTACCTGTCGGCGCCGGAGAGGGAGCACCTGGCCAGCATGATCCACCTGACGCCGACCCAGGTGAAGATCTGGTTTCAGAACCACCGGTACAAGATGAAGCGGCAGGCCAAGGACAAGGCGGCTCAGCAGCTGCAGCAGCAGCAGCAGGACGGTAACCTGTGCCAGCAACAGGCGCAGTCCCCGCGGCGCGTCGCCGTACCAGTTTTGGTGAAGGACGGTAAACCGTGCCAGAACGGCTCCAACACGCCGACACCGAGCCAGCAGCAGGTACAACAACAGAGCCAACAACAGAGCCAGCAACAGAACGGATCCGGAGTCGTGCTCGCAACCTCCACCAACGCCATCAGCCAGCATCAAAGCCAGCAGCAGGTCAACGCCTTGGTCCAGGCCCAGGAGCTGGAGGAGATGTCGCCCAGCCCCCCCTCTCTGCACAGCCAGCTCAACATGGCCCAGATAGACACCTCTGCTGTAGATTACACCAGTAACATGGTCAGCTCAAACCTCCTCTACGGCAGAACGTGGTAGGACCTATACTACAGTACTGTCACTTTCCAGCTTTTTTTATATGTTAACCTGCGGATGAGCCCATGCAAGAGCAAAACGTGAAATATATCATGTTGATATATATATTCATAAATATATATACACACAACGGTGAGAAAATCGGGGCCCTTTGTTGGCGGAGGGGACAGGGCGCATACAGGCGCACCAGCTGATCAGGGCACATTTTCTTGACATCTCTGAGAGGGGAGTCTATTTTTGAACATTACATGAAATGGCTGCCCTTGAAAGCAATTATGTCGTTTCTGGACCTTTTGTAATCCATGTTATGGACCTTCCTCATGATGTTTTAAACGTAGTCTATGTTGTTGAACAAACAGGAATGCTGCTTCACTTGAGTTGGGACTGGGGGGGAAAGGTGGGATCAGGTTTGAAGTACTGCAGGTACACTAAGCCACCACTCCTTATTTGCGGTGATAACCTGGTATTTTATCCTATTAATATTGTAAACTAATGTATTCATTTAGACTTATTAAATAAAGTAGGGACTTGTATATTTGGCTAACACACAAGAATGCGTTTAACTGTATAATAATCGTTATTGCGTCCACTTTTATGTTTTCTTTATTCTTTTGTAAGTTAAAAAGGAACAAATGCGTGATGGCTGCTGTATATGTTTCAAAACCAAGTGAACGTTAACAATAAATAACTTGAAGTGTGCGAGCTATTCCTGAAGAAGTAATTTTTTTTAAAGGATCTGTTTTGGAGTGCATTTTCATTATGTTGTGATTGAGACCAAATTGAGTTGGAAAGCAAGGTCGATGAGGCAGCCAGCATTGTTCAGACGAGATTTTTGGAGGGTCGCCTCTCATGGAGGATGTCAGCAAGACACTGCAGGGACATCTCCCCTTTAAATTCACAAACACATTTATAGAATGTTAAATATTTCCAATAATTAATTCTGGTAATTGCCAGCAAATACCTTGATCGAATATTGTGCTATAGGCCCAGACCTTTGTTTCACCACAACTTAGGTGAACAATTTTATGAATTTTATGGTGGATGCGAGTTTTGCATAAAACACATTACCAGTCACCTCGGATTGTAGTCATAACAGTGAATATTTTATCTACAAGCTGGAATGTAATGCATTATTATTATACGGCAGAAATGTTACTATTATGAGAAGCGTAAATTATTATTATTATTATTATTATTATTATTATTATTATTATTATTGTTATTATTATGTTATTTTAAAGTTTATGTTGCACGCAGGCCTAATTGGTTGCCTCGTAACCGTTTAAGTATTTTTTTTTATATCATTTAAAAAAAAAAAGGTATCAAATAAAAAAGTAGACGTATAAGAGATATAAGATGGCTAAGATTTAGAAAGAAAAAAATCAAAAGCATGCGGATGAATTTTTAACAAAAGCCATAGAAAAATATAGCGTGTTATGTATACTTAGTAAGTTTTAATTATTTTTAGACTGTCAGTCCCAGTTCAAAACCTTTTGCAAATACTGCACGTCATGTTATTGTGGCTCAGTGGCGGTATTTTGGGGGATTATAATATTTAGTATTATTAGCGAAGTGTTTTTCACATAAAACTGAACACTGTGTCAGACAGCTACCTGAATTGATATTTTGCTGAAACAGACTCAGCAGAAATGATTTAACTAACCAGGTAACACTTACTCATTATATTCCCTTCCGCCCCACTCAAATAGTATTATTTTTAACAGTATCAGTATAAAATAATGCAACATGTTAATTCATTTGAGATATCAATCAGTCAGTGCTCCTAGATTTAGTGTTGGCTCTGCAAATACTGCAGAAAAGGCCTGAATGTATTTCATGTGAAATGATTGTTTTTATTTTGGTGAAAAGTGATATCCAAAATGAATGTGGGATTTTTGTGATGTCCTGAAATGCAGTGTGAAGTGAATGTTTCAAAAGGCCTTGGATCATTCTGTTTCCCTCTCCCTCTTTCATTCACACACACACACACACACACACACACACACACACACACACACACACACACACACACACACACAACCCCATTCTGATCACTCTGTTTGGAATATGAGTGATTTGTGCAAACAAACTCCAAAGTGTTTAAGGTCATCACTTAGCATCAGTGTCGCTTCCCCTTTGCTTCTGTCCTCCAAGCTGCTTCCCATTTTTTTCCCACCAGCAACGGCTAATAATAGGATCTAACATTTCATTTCCTGTGGTCATTTAAACACGTTTGGAAATTACTTCTCAATCCCCTTGCTGATGATACCCTGGGATGATGATGATGATGGCTATCACTGTGTCTCAATGGAGACCTTGGAGAGCCTCCATTTCCAGCCCCTTCACATACCTGGCAGCTGTATGTATATGTGCTATCATCCGTACACTCGAAGGAAGCATCAGAGCCAATATGGACCTGACATTTTGAATTGAGCGCAACAACTCCATCAGGAGGGAGTTTGATAAGAGTATTAAAAACAGAAATGCATTCCACAATATACACTTTGATGCTGCAAGATGTCTCTGATTGATTTTTTCTCCAAATTGAGGGCATGAATGAGCTGTGGACAAAGCTTTTGATGGTGGACCACATGAAATGAAAGTGGAGGTGAAGCCATTCTTTTCTCTTTTCAATAGCCGTAGTTATGGCGCACTAATAGGCTATGCTTGGTAATCATTGGCTATTGTGCCTGTTGCTTCTTTCAATTTATTAGGGGGCACCTCTCTTTGTAAAGGTATATGGGACTGGCTGGGCACTGTAATTGGTGCTGGCATCATCATTTCTGTTTGGAAAGTTCTGGGTCTCAGGATGATATAGTCGCTACATTGTGGAGACAGGCTACTTCGATGTGGTTTCAGTGCACAGAAATAGCTTAAAGGTTGCCCATGTGAGCAACATGCACACACACACACACACACACACACACACACACACACACACACACAGGTTTTCCTACACACATACTTACATACACTTTGCACAGACCACTACATATATGAACACATGCACCAGCAAATGCGTATAAGCAATTGAATAACTCATGCGAGGCTGAAATTGCATACGTTATACAAAAGGAGCTGGATAGAGTCTTTCATTCCCTCAAAACCATATGCTGTTTATGAGTAAAAAAATGGGGAGGACATTGTATTTCACTGATGAAAAGAATTTCTTGGACTCTATTCTCCTCAGGTAATTGCAGGTTGCTCTGCGTAATTTGAATCTAGTAAGGAGCCTTGCTTCTGCTGCTGCTGTCTGTGCCCCCCACCTCCCACCCCACCACCATTATTCTACTTAATATGTCAGTAGGTCTGATCGCAGAGAAACCTTTTCAAGTCCTATTGACGTGTTCCTCAATTGACCATGGCGGCCTAGCAACCTAGAGAGCGCTAATTGGCAAGAGCTTAACATCATTAGTTGCATAGTTTGTACAGAAGCATAGGCCTAACATATAACCTTCATCATACAAAATTCAATCTTTATCGCTGATAGGATAGAAAGGGGGGAAACGGTATTGCATGCAAAGTATGCATAGAGTAGTAATACATTAAAATGTTTTACATGAAAAAACAGTCTAGCCCTGACTATGGGAAGATAGTAATAGAGTGGAACATTAATTTCTCCAGCAACATGCAGTAGAAAATGAATAATGTAAGTCAGACTTGACTGAGAGCAACACATGAAATGAAGTGAGAGAAGTGCATCCAAGCAGTTATTTTTTCCAGTGGTATTCATGTTAAGAAAGATAGAAACTGCTAATGGACACCGAAGTATGTCAACAGTAATATCCAGAGTATACTCTGACCACAAGTTCAGTTTCATTGGTCAAGGACCAATTCTGAAAAATATATTCTCATTCCCCTTAAGCAAGCACCCAAGAATTCAAGAAGGTGCTACAGTGTTCTGTCCCGCTGCCCTCCTCCACCTCCTCCTCTCTTCCACTCCCCTCTCCCCACTTCTTGCCAGAGATAGTCCCCAAATCTTGCCCCCATGTGAAATGCCTAGGGAGAGGCAAGGACTACTTTTCATTTCACAGCGCAAAGGGATGCTTTGAATTGGCTAGTTCTTAGAGAGATTTTAATTAGTGTAATGCCCTCCTATTCCGGTGAAGAGAGACAATCTTTCTCTTTTCTGTGACAAACCTATCCCTGCCGGACTTGTTTGGTTTTCCAGAGAATGAGTTACTGCAAAGCCATATTTGTAAAGCCCTGGCGAAAACCATCATCAGCTCGCAGGATCAAAAGGAGACTTTACCCCCAGGAAGCTAAAACTTTCTTAATTCTGGTCATTTTCAAATGGAAAAAATTTGCCTGCAAATAATCATCTTCCTAGAGAGTGAAAAAACATTTCAAGAAGGTCATAGGACTCGGAAAGCAATTCTCACTCTAATAGATTTCCATAAAATTAAATGAAGCCACATTTTATCATTGCCTTTGGTTCAAAGATAACATGAACTCACACTCCGACACACACACACACACACACACACACACACATACACATACACACATACTCTCTCTCTCACACACACACACACACACACACACACAGAGAGAGAGAGAGAGAGAGAGCGAGAGAGAGAGAGAATTATATGCTATTCCAGGGCTTAAACTCACTAATTCCATTGCTTGCTATGAATACCATTTTAGCAATATGTGGCATTGTGGAGCCAAAGCAACCTTTTGAAGACTATTCTATGTTACTACTAGAAAGGGGGATAGAAGAGAGGGGATGGAGGACCAGGTGGGGAGGTGGTAGGGCTGTGTGAGTGTGTGTGTGTGTGTGTGTGTGTGTGTGTGTGTACAGCATCCCTTATTAGAAAACCATGTCACATTCTCTCTTGCGCCGGCCTGACTCGCTGCACTGCCAGTAATCCCCCTTCCAAGTCCCCCTATGCATGTCATTCAGTGCGCCCATAAGTAGTTAGAGAAACTGTTTTCAGTTGCCACTAATAACTACTGACCTCCAGTGACACAGGCCAACAATAGGTTTGTCAGGCCTGAAACGCACAACCAAAGAAGCTGATTAGGAACTCAAGAGGTTTGAAGCAAGAATCAATGGCTGCTCTGTCCTGCCACGGTGCCTCCAGCATGGTGCTGATAATTGTGGGACCTCCATTAGTTATGCCTCATTAAGTCCCACAAACTCCCCCTTAAGGAAAATTTGTTTAGCTGGTTCTAAAATCTATTACGGTTTTTCAGGCCCTACTGAGGTGCCACTGTGTTTAGACCCCAAGACATAAGGGGGGGGCGGGAAGGAGGCACTGTGCAACAACTGGTTCAGAAATACATGACAGCTTACTGCAGCATACTGAAGCATACTGAAACATTAGACACGCTACACACAACCTGTGGGTATACTATACTGCATTGAAAAGTGTAGTTTCTTGCACTAAAGATCGTAGCTACTATACATTATGCCCCAAAATGAATTTCAGCGATGTCCTTGAACATTTAAATCTGTCTTTCATTTATTTTTTCGCAAGTCCCCTTTACTATCTCTCAGTGAAAATGACTGAATGAAAATCAGCAAGAAGCTCAATATGCAATTGAATGTCATAACATTGTACTCGACTTGTTTAGTTGCTACAGAGAGAATGACAACTGCTGTAAGGAAAGTGCATAACTTTCTTAATGCACTGTTAGTTTTTGAGGTAAGATGGAGAGTCACTATTGCCACATGAGAATATTTAGCTGCATTTATAGTCCTTTAAGAAAATTGCAAGAGATTGTGTTGCTTTATAAAATTTCTAATTTATAAAAATGATTGGATAACAGATTGCAATAACAGATTTTGTTTTTGAAAGTTACAGTTAGAGTTAGACCTCACCTTCCTGTTATACACAAAGAGGTAAAAAGGGACAGACCTGGTTCACAGTAATGACTGGACTGTCAGCATCACACTTGCCAAAAATATGTTTCATCACATGAAAGATAAGCCTTTCCTCAAGAGATTTTGTAAGCCATCCAAAATACTTTGTTTTATATAAAGCAGAGCTAGACATGATATAATTGAACTTTATCCTTGAAAAAGGTCTCTGTTTGCCTAACACGATGGAGCAGAGAAGAAAAAGAAAACTGAAAAGCATTAGAGGCATTTTAATCATCCACTAAAATAAAGGCAAGAGGTGAAAATGAAGATCAGGTGAAAATGAGTAACAAATTAAAAGCATAACATAGTTTTGCGTTGAAAGTCTGAGATAAACATATGCACAGGACAGAAAAGAGTTGATCCCTGTCCTTTGCAACACTCCCCTTTACTTTTAAACCAGCAAGCAGCTTCCTCCCAGACCACCGTTGCCACGGTAATGGCCAGCTGCCAGTCTGCAGATTACTGGTTAATAGGGCCGGAGATGAAGAGCAGTTCAGCGAAGGTAGGCAATGGATAAGATCAGTGTGTGTTGGCTAGGACAACGTGTGTGTATGTGTGTGTGTGTGTGTGTGTGTGTGTGTGTTATGTCATGTATTATTTCTTTTGATAGATGCAGTTAAATCTCACCATATAGTCGGGGTAGACACAGTGATGCATTGCTAGTCTGAGCTAGGACTGTCCTAAACACACACATACACACACACACACATACACACACACACACACACACACACACACACACACACACACACACACACACACACACACACGCATACACGCACGCACACACACACACACACACAAACACCAGGGTCAGAACTTGTAGAACATGTAGAAAAATGTTCCTTGAAATTGAGGGACACTGCTTGAAAAATGCCTGTGCTAAATTGAAAATGTGTGCAAAACTAGCAAAAATAGGGAAAATTATCCAACACCAGACACACACAGACATGCATACACACACACACACACACACACACACACACACACACACACACACACACACACACACACAAACACAGCATGCACTTCAGAAGACATAAGGAAGAACTACCACTCAATAGCTATGTCCGTCAAATTAAACCCAGAAGGACTTAATCATTTCTTCAAATATGACATTGGATAATCTCCCCCCTCCAAAACACGCAGGAGTCTTAATACGACTCCCAGAGGGGCAAGGAGCCAAAGAGGACCACCCACTTTCTTTTCAATTATCATCTTGCAGCAACCTGTCTCCTCTCCAGCATTCAGCAGGAGACACTGACTGCTCTCAAGAGGGAATTACAATTAGACCGATGTTGTCCCCCGAATAAACTTTCAGGCCACTGCTGATAATCTGAACTCTGCAGAGCATGTGACCTTAAGGACAAACAGGATTACACCCCAAATCCCATGTTGCTTTCCTCTCTCTCCCCTCTTGAGTTGTTGTTGTCATCAGGGGTCTCAAGCTGCTTGAATTCCCTTACCAGTCTGGAATATTCCCTCTGATAGGTAGAATGAATGATGTTTTCTCATCAACATATATATATATATATATATATATATATATATATATATATATATATTTTTTTTTTTTTTTTTTTTTTTTTTTATCATTGTTATTATTTTTATCCAGAAAATAAGAAGAGTTTGGCTCCAAAATGAGGTATTTGCCATTTGGAAAAAGTGAACCACACTCTTCCAAAATGTCTGAAAGCTAATCTTTTTTTTCCTCCTACAATAAATCCATTGCATTACAGAATGTAGCTTGAGTCTACATATTCTTTATGGTAAAAGAAACAGGAGTTTCTTTGTCATCCTTTAACAGACAAACATTAGTCCATTATTTTACATGTAATTTGTATCATCGGCGTATTATCTGTTCATTAAAACCTCATCAATTTGAATAACAATCAGGCAAAGGATTTGTCTTGGGACGGCAATTAGGGCGCCGTCTACATGGGACAAAGGCTATGTTTCAGATGGCAGCCATACTGGCCAGTGAATGTGCTGGAGTGTTTATTTGCCCTGCTTTAGCCAGCTGGCCATACGAAGGGACAGAAAAGGTACATTGACTCCACCCTGCAGGGGGTTTGTGGCACAGCAAAAGGGAAATGGGACCCTTTTTCAACTCCCTCTCCACAATGTATCCGATCCAATCAAAGACACCCCCCCCCAACCCACCCACAGCCCCAGACCCTTTTGTAGAGATGGTGGGGTTGAGCTTGGGCTGCCAAACCCCCCCTCCTCCTCCCACCGCTGTCCTGTCTGTCCGGCCAGCCACACTTCACAGCTAATTAGCGGTCAGATCCACTGGCCCCTAATCAGCAGGACATGTTAAAACTGCCCTAATCAGGCCTAATCCTGGCTTTGTGTCATCACCCCTCCCAACACCGTCTGGTATATTGATTAGGGCATCCTTTATAGAATTTAGTGGTCAATGCACTGCATTGGTGGTGTATGCGCTGAGGTAGAAGTGTGCCACACATGAGGTTGCACAATGTCATGTAATGTAACTTCACGGTAATTATTATACATCAGTGCCATTAGAGATAATTGGTGACGTGAAGCAATTTAAGAGTATATTATAAACTACAAGGGCTCCTTTTCAAGGTTACTAACGCTATGCTACACTAACATAAAACCTTTGTCTCTTAAAATGTTTGCATATCATCCACAGTTTATCCACTGGGTTTTAAGGTTGTTATCAGGTCAAAGGGTTGTCGAATTGTTTTAACCAATAAAAAAATAATTAAAATTGCACTAAAATCATTTGTTTATGAAAACTTCTTATGGCCACTACATACTCACTTTTGGTGCCTCATTCAACATATATCACCTAGTGTAAAGTGGACTCACACTCAAATTTATTGCCTCCTGAAGGACTTGTTTTTATTTATTCTAACCTTTCTGGATAGGATGTTTTCAGCTTTGTGCCTTCATTGTCCTCACAGTAATGATGATTAGGGACAGCCCTATTTAAAACCTCTCACAGACAGGTTGAACACAGGTTTTGCCCATAATGGCAAACAGCTCAACAGCATCTCTCCCCTCCTCTCCAGTTGGTAGACCAAGGCAGTCACTGGGCCACTTGCAGTATTGAAGCCTAAATCTTTCTGCGGGTCTTAGATTTACACTATATAAAGTAATAATTACCTTTTTTTTTAAACAACAATGCAGATAAATAAATAAATAAATAAATAAATAAATAAATAAATAACACAACCAAAATTCCATAACTTATGATATACTGATTTTCACAAAAATTATTCAAGAGGCATGAGGAGTATTAGTTTGAGTATGACTCTTTTTCATACATGAACCTCAAATCATGCATACAGTGCTTACAATGTTTTCACATGACAGCAGCAACAGGTATGATACCCCCAAATCTGATAAACCTATAACTGCCTCGCCTAAGAAAATCCTCTCTTTTATGACTTACGTCTGTCTCTGTGGGTCTGACATTATCACATCATCACCTACAAACGCTCTAAAATGTGTGTAAATAAAGGCGGTATTTTTTTTTCACACCCGCATCGTTCAAGTGATTATTCATGGAGCAGAATGCCGTTGCTAAAGCACACCTTGTAGTGCAATAATGACTACCTTGAATGTGAGATAAAATATAAGAAACCTCAGATTGAACGGTAATATCATGGCAGAAAACATATAATAGAGCTTGAATGATGAAAGATAGCAGGGCTGGTTTGCTGTTGAGAGAGAAATCTGGTTGTTTGTACAGTCATTTTATTCCCTGAGCCTCTTCCGCTGATCTTGACCACTGACAGGCTGTCTATACCAAAGCTCCCCCTCTCTGTCTAAATGATGGCTGTTATTTACTTGGTTCATTGGGAGACAGACTACTTAGACACTTTAGGAGGAAAAATGAGGTCATCAGCATCGACAGTATGGATGAATTTTAATCCAAGTGCTGAACTGCGGAGAATGGATTAGGTAATTACCATACTTTCCAGCACTATAAGGCCATAAATTAAAATCTCCAACAACTTCTCAAGTGACAACTCATCTAATCAGGGGGACAATCATGGAGAGGCCTTGCTGTTTACTGATTGCTCTAATCAAAAATGGCTTCTTCAAACACAGCTAATTGGCCAGTTTACCCACGGAACGGGGAGGCAAACGTAGAGGGGCCACTGTCGTGATTTGAGGGACCCAAATATCTCCCATTTGCATTGAGTGCTACCAGAATGCACTTGACTCCCACAAGTTATCAGCAAACCAGACAATTATTCATCAGGCACAAATTGGCACATCAAAGTCAAATCAGAGAATTACCGTCAGGAAGACCCCAACGCAAGGGCTGAGAGAGGAAAGGTAGCCTCTGATTGACCGCGTTGCCCTTCCCTCAATCTGACATCCGTATTACCATGCCCAGTACCTTCCACCATGCCTTGAGATGCATCTAAAGTGAAACGAGGAAACAAAAAAGAGGAACAAATATAGTGTGAAAATCCAAGGCTCAGATGTCAAGGCATATCTTTCCTTCCAAGCTCTTGTCCATAGAATAGATGAATAAACAGCATATTTTCTGTCAAACATAAAAGTACCGTTGTCTTGGTGAACCCTGTCTGCACTTTTCACCTGGAAAAAAATCACTCCAACTGATATTTATAAGAAATACTTAATGGAGGGTTAACAATCTGCTTTGTCACCCTTTGGTGAAGGTCCAGTAGATTACATTCAGATACAGAAGGTAGAGAAGTGTAAACCTACCTAAAGACAGTTTATTCACCTGTTGGAAAATGACATTTTTATTCATGTTATGGCTTGATTTAATAGAAATTCATACCAGACAGAGGAGCAAGGAGAAAAACTCACAGAAAAAAATAGTCTTTTTAAGTCTGAAAAACTAAAACCTTAATGACATTTTAAGAGTATGGTGCTTTAGGTTTGTTCATGCTAGTGGTCATTTACCTTCTGAGAGATGTTTTTCATTTATCCATTTTTTCTACAGTGATCTGAAGCCCAAATTGTGTCATTTTTCAGTAATTACTCCATCCAGAAAAGTTAAAAGCAATACTCAAATACCCTTTTTCTGACTTACCCAGACTGAGACAAGATGTTTGGTACCATTTTCACCTCTGTGAAAGTGGCTCAGTTCCTATGGGTAGCATTGCACACTAGCTTAGCATAAAGACTTAAAGTCTATGGGAGTCATTAGCCTAGCTCCATCAAAGTGGAAAATAAACCTTATAGCAACTCAGATGGGATGGGACTTGCAAGCCCACAGTTTTGCCAGTCAGGGATTTTATCCAGCAACCTCCAGGCTCAAGCCCACATCTCCCATCTTCAGTCTTATCTGTGGCCCGGAGATCCCTTTGCAGCTTCTTTTAGATAAGAGATGAACTCCTATCAACTCCTCTTGGCCCAACTCTTATCTTAAATGATGATACCAGAAAATCCAACTCTTACATTCATTCATTCTAGCCTATTCCACTGCTGAGCTGGCTGACTCACTCATACTGGAGGTATTAGTCAACAATCTTTGTTTACTTGAGAGCAAACAGGTAGCAGGGATTGTATTAAATGGAAGAAAAAAAAAATAGTAATAATTTCAGTCTTGTCATTATTTGAAGCGCTGGCACTGGCTCTTAGACTGTGATAATAATAATGTCCAGCTTTGCAAATAATGACCTGTGAAAAATGAGTAACAAATAACATAAGATGAAGGAAGTTCGTGTGATGTTCAGTGCATTCAAGGGGATCCGTTGTGATGAAGTGCTGTCATTTAGTTTTCTGGTGTATCCTCTTTTAATCAACTTGCCTTGACTATTTTAATCGGAGTTTCCGAGCCTTGGCATTAGTGTTAGCATTGTAAGAGTGAAGAGAGTTTTTCTGTTGGCACAGAAAAGTAGCTCTGCATGGCGTTCTGGTCTGTGAGGATACGATCAGTGGAGGAATTGGTGTCTTTGCCTCTTGCACGATTGATTTCTCCCTGGGTGATTGTAGGAGGTCAGTGCCAAATGGAGACTAATGCCTAATGATGGTTATGTGGCCTTGTGATCGCAGGTGTTTTGTGACAGTGATATATTTGAACAAATGCAGGATACATGACCAGCTATGTTTAAGTTTTTAAAAAGGGAATTTTGGACTTCACTATCTTCATGATAGCCTTGTTTACGTCAAATTTCTTCATGCATTTTCCAAAATAAGACAATTTGGTTACAACTCTGTTGAACTTTTTATACTGCATGTAAATAATGTTCATGTAATGTATAACCACAGTCAGCCCAGTTGCCAGGAAAAAAAATGTTGTCATTTTATGTTTCTGAAAAACAAGGATATGTTGAAATGCCACTAATGCAAATCATTAGCTATTATTATCAGTAGCTATTATTAGGAAACTTTACGTAATGTTGACCATGACGACAAACCTTTTCCTAACCTTAACCAAGTAGTTTAAGTGAGTGGTTCTCAAATGGGGGTGCACGTACCCCTAGGGGTACGTTAAAGTACTGCAGGAAATATGTTTGATTTTTTTTTTAAATGTTAATTTAAAAAATATCACTCATGCATAATTTCTAAAATAATTAGCCTGTGCTGTAAGAAGTTCAATAAAAATGTAAATGTAAGTTTGTAAACCACATTTAGTAAACCACATTTTAGATTCATTTTCCCCTCCAGGTTTCCTGACCGTGTCAGATGTGTGTGTTTGTGGTTTAAAATCGAGCAAGGACATTTGTTGACTATGATGGGAAGCCAGACAAAAGTCAAGCAAATGGATTTGTGTTTGTAACAGCGCAGCGATGCAGCTGAAAACAAGGAGACAGAGGTGAAAAAGAAGCAAAATCACAAAATACTGTCCATATCAGGCTGTTGTTCGAGACACTGATGGAGCTGTGTTTATATAGTTTTTTTTTTCTGCTCTTTTTTTTTTTTGCACAGGTCAGGGGGTACTTGGATGAAAAAAAAAACATCTCAAAATGTGCACATTATTGTGCACATTATTGTGCACATAAAATAGATCGAGAACCACTGGTTTAATTGACTAACAAAGCCAATGAAGCAAATGAAAGTGCCTAAAGTAGCTAATTGGCTAACATTAAGATAAAATAAGATAAGATATTCCTTTATTAGTCCCACAGTGGGGAAATTTCCAGCATTACAGCAGCAAAGTGGATAGCAGAATATGAAGCATAATAAATAAATAGCAACAAGCAATATAAACACTATAAACAAGGAATATAGTACAGTTTAAACAACGGAATTACACAATAAAGTGAACAATAAAGTGAACAAGTTACTGAGCTGCCTAAACCTGAGTAACAACCCGCTCTGACGGAGGTTCAGAGTTAGCGTGAAACCATGCGACCAAGTGACAGAACTCGACGCCTGGTACTGGGATTCAGAAAAAAAAAATGATTGAGATTGACAGTAACATAACATTAATGCAGACTCCACCACATTGCCTATAAATCCAAATGTTGATAAGCAACGTATTTTTGATTCAGAAATGTTGACATTACAACATATTTGTTGGTTTGCAGCAATGTCAGACACAGTCTCTTTACACTGGTAAGCTCTTTGTTACATACATGTGTCACTTATGCAACATAATGGAATCATGGATATTTATCCAAAATTAATTAAAAATGTTTCATTTTTGTATTTTTTTGTACATTCAGTTTGGGACGTAACATTGTGCTTGCCCGTGCATGCTGCACAGGCAAGCTTTGTTCAAATATTAGAATTTTATTTTAACTTCTAGTGGAGATTTCAAGGTTTTCTAAGATACCAAACATCCTGTTGAATCACAGGGAAGTGTGAATAAAATGATGCACAAGACATCCATTTATTTTCCATTTGATGTGATGGTGCAGCAGTGACAATGACATGTAACCCTAACTCTTGTGGATGAAATTGAAAGGAGAGCTCAAAGGACTAAATGATACGCTGATACTTTGAATATTAATTTAGGTTATTCCGCTTCTGCACCAACAATATCACAATGTACAAAAATAGTTTACATCACTGAAGGGTCTCGTTCCTCCATATATATATATATATATATATATATATATATATATTTTTTTTATTTTTTTTTTTTTTAATTGAAAGCTCTCCTTTCTGAAATACAATATAACCATGTATGGCAACAGATGTTTGTTGTTCAATATGTTCAATAATACTAAATTGCTTACTTGGAAATGTGGGTGTCAGGCCATATAACTAACATTAATAACTTCAGTAATACTGAGTGTAACTTTCAGCTGTTATTTTATCATAGGTGTCACATTTTGGAAAACTCATTTTTGGAATGAAACTACATTTGTCCTTCAGTTTCTCTAATAATAATTTGGTAGCATTCCACACACACCTGATTTTTAGGGAAACCAAAGGACAAATGAAATACATTTTTTAAAGTGTCAAGGAAAATGATCAACTAAAAATTCAAATATTAGGCTCTCTTTTTGAAATGCTATTTTGAAGTGGAGTGGTGGAATGGTATTTTATTGTTATTAATTTTCACTGTCCACTCTTTTATACCCTAATCTGCGCTTTTATTATGCTCAGGTGAAGGTAGTCTCACTCGATGGGCAGGCTAAAAGTTTCTCAGTTACTACTCTTTGACAGAGTTGAACAAAAACACAGTACCATGCCTTTTTCTCTTTGTTGCTTTAGGATTTCAGGCTGAGCATTTCATCTGCCAAATGACTTCAGCGGCACGCTGCCTTGCTAACTTGACCATTAGGTAAACTAAGTTTAACCTTGTCTCTTTTCTTTGCCAATTCAATAGAGAATACAAAAAAACTACTGACTCTTTGATGATATACAGACCAAAAATTCTACTACCCAATACATCCAGTGTCATTGATGAGGCCACTTTAAACCTGTACAACTGCATTGACTGCAAAGTGAGTGCTTTAACTATCTTACACAATGCATTAGCTGAAGGAATAGACTGGAGGAAATATCTTTGGGACGTTAAAGTTTTTTTTTTTTTTTTTTTTTTTTTTTTCCTGTGTTGAATTTGGAGTGACTGTTCCCAATAAAACTAAGCAGCATGAGAGCACACAAGTGGTGGAGAGACACTGGCAGAATGTGTTTGATCAAATCACAGAACAACCACACACTCAGCTCAGCATGAATAGTGTACTGTCAGTGTCTCTTGACCTTCTTCAGGACAATTTAGAGGACTGCAGTTGTTTGACATCATAACTACCTTTAGACAGGGTTTCCCACAGGTGTGAATCATTGTAGTAACCAGGGATGAGCCTCACCCCTTTTCTGTTTTTTTTTGCATGCCAAACAGCTCCCAATATCAAGTCCTGCCCACAACAGAAAATTGCCCAAATCTCAAAATATAAATCAAATGCAAAAGTGTTTTTTCCCTATGTAATTGTAAGCAGGACTTTGCTCTTGATTCATATTTATACATACAAGTTGGTGATACCCACCTCCTCTTCTTGGGATATAGGATACCAATACAGCGAGGAGGAAGATCACAGTAAGAGCAATGATGACTTTGTGATCAACTGCTCTTTTCAAATGAACCCATTGCATTGCATTCATTTTCATACTGGAATTAAAACATGTCACACCAGTCTGTAAAAAGCACACCTGGATTTGGTTTGCTTTACACAGAAGCATGAAATGACTCAAAGCTCTCCATGTGCAAGGCAAGCTTGCATTTCTCACACACTAATGGGCCTCGTCCACACCTACATCTGCAGAACCACATGGGTTTCCTTGTTACATGGAGGAGCGAAAGACTGGGGTTGTCAAAATGTGGCAGCTTCACATAGTGCCTGCTAATGCTGACACTTTCTTAATTCCACGGTGATGGGTCACCACACACTTTAAAAACATACCAAAAAAAAAAAAAAAAAAAAAAAAACAAGGAGAAGCTGAGTGCTATAAGTCAGGGCCTGTGATCAGCTTCACAAATGGGATCAGTTCCTGTTGACATACACTATATTACCAAAAGTATTCGCTCACCCATTCAAATGATCAGAATCAGGTGTCCTAATCACTTGGCCTGGCCACAGGTGTATAAAATCAAGCACTCAGGCATGCAGACTGTGAAACAAGACATTTGTGAAAGAATGGGCCGCTCTCAGGAGCTCAGTGAATTCCAGCGTGGAACTGTCATAGGATGCCACCTGTGCAACAAATCCAGTCGTGAAATTTCCTCGCTCCTAAATATTCCACAGTCAACTGTCAGCTCTATTATAACAAAATGGAAGCGTTTGGGAACAACAGCAACTCAGCCACGAAGTGGTAGGCCACGTAAAGTGACGGAGAGGGGTCAGCGGATGCTGAAGCGCATAGTGCAAAGAGGTCGCCGACTTTCTGCACAGTCAATTGCTACAGAGCTACAAACTTCATGTGACCTTCAGATTTGCCCAAGTACAGTACGCAGAGAGCTTCATGGAATGGGTTTCCATGGCCAAGCAGCTGCAGCCAAGCCACACATCACCAAGTGCAATGCAAAGCGTCGGATGCAATGGTGTAAAGCACGCCGCCACTGGCCTCTAGAGCAGTGGAGACGCGTTCTCTGGAGTGATGAATCACGCTTTTCCATCTGGCAATCTGATGGACGAGTCTGGGTTTGGAGGTTGCCAGGAGAACGGTACATTTCAGACTGCATTGTGCCGACTGTGAAATTTGGTGGAGGAGGAATTATGGTGTGGGGTTGTTTTTCAGGAGCTGGGCTTGGCCCCTTAGTTCCAGTGAAAGGAACTTTGAATGCTTCAGGATACCAAAACATTTTGGACAATTCCATGCTCCCAACCTTGTGGGAACAGTTTGGAGCGGGCCCCTTCCTCTTCCAACATGACTGTGCACCAGTGCACAAAGCAAGGTCCATAAAGACATGGATGACAGAGTCTGGTGTGGATGAACTTGACTGGCCTGCACAGAGTCCTGACCTGAACCCGATAGAACACCTTTGGGATGAATTAGAGCGGAGACTGAGAGCCAGGCCTTCTCGACCAACATCAGTGTGTGACCTCACCAATGCGCTTTTGGAAGAATGGTCAAAAATTCCTATAAACACTCTCCTCAACCTTGTGGACAGTCTTCCCAGAAGAGTTGAAGCTGTAATAGCTGCAAAAGGTGGACCGACATCATATTGAACTCTATGGGTTAGGAATGGGATGGCACTTCAGTTCATAGTATGAGTAAAGGCAGGTGAGCGAATACTTTTGGTAATATAGTGTAAGTTTGTGTTTTTTTTTTTCTTCTCTTTCTCTGGCATGTATTATTCTTGAATCTTGCTTTACACTATATAAGATAAGAGTAACAAGTTCTTTGAGGGTTTCAATCTTCTTTCCATCATTTTAAAACAAGAGTGCCTAAAAACACACACATTCCAGCAAGTGTAAGTATTACAAAGGGTTTTTTACATTGGGCAGAGATTTCTCTTCTGGTGTTAATGAATGTCCTTGTTAGACAATAAACTTGTTTCTGAATAAAGACTGTGCCTGAAAGCAGTTCGTTTGAAGGACTTTTTTTTTTTTTATTCAACATTTCCTACATGGACAACTGATCATGTACATCAACAACAGGCACAATGTAAGATTTGTGTGCTTGGATAGTTCAAAAGACCTTAAAAGAAGATTCAACACTACAACACCTTAACACCTTTTCAAAGACAAATATACCAGTTTTACATTGAGGAGTACAGAGAGTACAAGAGTCGTCAGGAGGGAGGGAGGTGAAGGACAGGCGGGGTGGGAGCTCACAGCTCCTTCAGTTGTGGAATGAAACTGGACACCCAAGTACATGCCTTTCCAGTAAGATTTGGTGGATCTTGGGAAATTTTCAGGCAAAAAACTTTTTTCCAGTTTCCAACATAGTCTCCTAAAAATTACCTCCTCATACAACTAAACTGCATTCTTAATTACATTTAGGGGTAACTGTATCTTCTCACAGATTACGTTTGCTATCGGTTTCTGATAACAAAATTCTGATTATTTGCCTTTTTTTGAGCAGTTAGATGGTGCATTTTTTGCATTTGTTGAATGCTAATTGTAATCCATACAGCTACCCAAACTTGCAAAGTTATGATAGTTGAAAGTTCCTTTGAGAATAAAGTAGAATCAGTCAACATCAGTGAAAAAGGACATAACGAAATTAGCTTCTGTCAGGAATATTTGGGTTGATGTGCTCTCAGGAAGTGTAATTGTCAGGTTGAGACATTCTTGGAATTTGGTTTACGTCCTCGAAATATATGTAGTTATATATATAATATAGAGTAGAGACTACTATTAAAAATATTTGCAGAGCAAAAGTGGACCATCTACTATAGTTGTGAAATAGTTAATTATAACAAGAAATCTGTAACTAAAGTACAACACATTACAGTAGCACTGCATATCTATGGTATTCTCCCAAAAGTTTGTTCCTGGTAGATGGTGGTTATTCAAAGATATGTGAATAGTTTGTTGATCACTGGGATTGGGCTTTATATCATTTTTTTCATTCCTATTGAATGACAGATTAAATAGAAGAAAAACACACGTTTGCCCATGGAAAATGTTTTTTGAAGGGCATTATCCCGATACAGTGTTGAGCAAATGCCTGTCAAAGCAGAGAACTAATGAATGCTGCTTGGCCTTCCTTCACTCAAGCACAGAGTATGGGGCTTTTGAAAAGAGAACTGAATGGCATACATTGCTGTGTTCATGTCAGTGTTTGCATACAAAAGAGGTAACCTTATGCTTGATTGGCTCTGTGGCAGGCCAAACAAATTTCTGCATTCACATGTTGGCACAAAAGGCACGTTTTAAAGCCAACACCTCAACCAGCAGACCCAAACATCAGGTGAATATATCTTTGAATCAGATATTACCAGTTCGATTTGATTACAAAGGAGAAAATGTGAATATGATATATTCTTAAGGTTAACATTTGTGTGTGCTGTTTCTGACAAATTTGACCACTGCAATGTAATATTTTAAGGTTCTGACTGTATTGTCAATTCCAATAGAGGAGTAGTATCAAAGAGGAATGGAGGGATTCTGTTTAATTTTGTCTTGTCATGGGACTATATTTGAGAGCCTTCACATTAAATACAGTGAGAAAGATCTAAGAGTTTGTTCTGCCTCTATGTGTCATATAATATGAGAACATAGTTACACAGATAATGAGCTGGAAAATAGAGGAATGGTCACTGTGAGAGTGTGTGAGATTATTTTCTTGGTTCAATGACACATTGAACCAGTGCATTGCTAAGAATGAAGCTTACTTGTGTGTATTGTTGAGTCTGTGCATATAAGTTAAGTATTTGTTTGCTCAGTCCTTCCACAGATATGTTGTTGTTATGATGGTGATAATGAGAGCAGACAATAATGCACAGTTTCACATTTCACTGTTCTTTGATCATTTTTACACATTGTGTAAATACATTGCCACCAAGGCAAGGGCAGTCAGTACACTCCTTTTGTCTGAAGACGGGAAAGTAAGACACGCAACCAAGACCATCAAATGCGGCAGAAAGTGGAAGCCCCAGCAAGCAGTGACGGAAGCAGAATCCCACTGGAAACATCAGGAAATCGTGGGCGTGGTATGCCAGGGCCACTTGGGCCTTGGACACTACAGCGAGAAGAGGTGGAGCAAAGCTGATGCCAGAGCCAAAAGAGGCCTCGTGGTGCAAAGAGTCCATGAGGCAGCAGAGGAGGACCGCCAGGTGAAAGCGATCGGGCTTGCCTCCCAGGGTCAGTGAATGCAGTGGGACCAGGCACAGGAGCGACTGCTGTCTTGGAAGGAGCTGTGGCAAATCGACCAAGGGAAGTTGACCTTTCTCCTGCTCTCTGTGGCTGACCTGTTGCCAACCCCAAGCAATATGAAAATCTGGGGCAGAGAGGAAGACCCATCTTGCAAGCAATGTGGAGCGGCCTCTTGTACACTGAACCACATATTGACCGGTTGTCCAAAGGTGTTGGCAGAAGGGCAGTAAAGGTGGAGGCACGATAAGGTCCTCACTGAAATCGCCAAATGGGTGGAACAGCAGAGAGTCAAAGCCAACAAGAAGCAGGCCCAGCCGCCCGAAGCCATAAACTTCATGAGGGAAGGGGACAAGACTCATAAGAGCAGCATGGCGGCCAAGAACCCACCTTTCATCTTGCAACGCGCCTCCGACTGGGAGCTGAGTGTGGACCCTAAAGAGGAAGCTTGTCTTCCCACAGGACATGGCAGTGACCTCCCTCCAACCAGACATTGTCCTGCTATCCAGGAGCACGAAAACCATCATAGTTACTGAACTCACAGTGCCCTGGGAAGAGAGGCAAGCCACGTCTCGCCAACAAAAAAAAGCCAAGTACCAAGACTTGATCAACGAAGCTGTCTTAATAGGGTGGCACGCAACCATCTTCCCCATCGAAGTCGGCTGCCGTGGGTTCCCAGCAAAATCGGTGCACTACTTCCTCCAGAGGGTTGGGCTGGAGCCCAAACAGCTGAAGAAAGCCACCAGGGACGTAGCTGCAGCAGCCGAGACCAGCTCAAGATGGCTATGGCTGAAGAGAGCCCACAGTTGGAACCCTTCCGCAGGTGAAGGCTAGTCAGTCTTCGCTGCCCCACTCAGGCGAGGTGTACAGGTTAAAGGGGGGAACCCCTGTGGCCCTGAGATCCCTGCTGACAATGCAGAAGGGTTTCCAACAATGTGGATACTCCAAGGAGTAACATCATGGAAGAAGATCTGCATCACCACAGTTTGTGTAGTTCCTGCAGTGCATTTCTGATGTTTACTTCACCCATTAAGTATAAGTATTTATGAATACATTAAGTATTCAGAATGCTGATGGGCTGATAGGGTTATATACTCTCCTGATCAAAATTTTAAGACCAGTTGAGAAATTGCAAGAATTTACATTTTTCACTGTTGGATCTTTAGAAGGTTCTAAGTAGAGCTTCAAAATGCAAAAAGAAGAAATGGGAGTGAGACAAAAATAAATAAATAAATAAATAAATAAAAATGAGTAAGCAATTTATTGCAAACAACCATTAAACTGAAATAGGCTGTTCATCAGCTGATCAAAAGTTTAAGACCACAGCCTTTAAAAGCCCAAATCTTCGCAAAAATGTGGATTCAGTGTCATTTTCTGTCAGGTATACACACTGTCATGACCTCCTGATGGCAAAGGCAGTATGGATTTTTTTTTGTCTCACTCCCATTTCTTCTTTTTGCATTTTGAAGCTCTACTGAGAACCTTCTAAAGATCCAACAGTGAAAAATGTAAATTCTTGCAATTTTTCAACTGGTCTTAAAATTTTGATCAGGAGTGTATGTTGGTTGCACATGGGTAGCACAGTTCAGTGGGTAACATTGTCAAGTGATGGTAAGAGGGTTGCTGGTTCAATTCCCATACTGTTTTGTGTGGGATTTGCACATTCTTCCTGTGTCCATGTGGGTTTCCTCCAAGTGCTGCAGTTTCTGAATGTGATTTGAACCCAGTATGAGTGTGTGTGTGTGTGTGTGTGTGTGTGTGTGTGTGTGTGTGTGTGTGTGTGTGTGTGTGTGTGTGCATGTTAGTCTTGGCAACCTGTTTTTTTTTTTTTTTTTTTTTTTTTTTTTAAGATTAGATTTTTGGCATTTCTGCTTTATTTGACAGTCACAGTAGAGAGAGACAGGAAACACAGGGGAGAGAGAGGGTGCAACATGCAGCAAAGGGCCTGAGGTCAGTTTGAACCCAGAATGTTGTGATCAGGACTCAGCCTTGGTATGTGATATGCGCTCTTATATGGTTAGCCACCGGGGCGCCCCCATTGGCAATCTGTCCTGGGTGTTTCCCTGACTTGTATCCAGTGTATGCTGGGATATACTCACCTTGAACCTTCACCTTCACCAAACTTCACCTAGAAAAGTAATAAGCAGGCAGAGAAAACAAATGAATGCTGCAGATTATTTTTTGTTCTGATAACTTGTATTAGTAGTGCTATTTTGCACGTTACTGTCATCCCATTTGCTTTACACTTTGATTCATACAGTAACATGAAATTGACAGTTGTGTAGCCTCCACTTTTAATATCTTATTTATATTACATTTTTCTTTGCTTTGTCCTGACAGCCTTTGCTGCTGCAGCATCCTAATTCACCAAGGAAGTCAATAAAGTTTCATCTTATCTTATCGTCACAGATACTGACATAATTGTCCTCGACTCCAGTTACAACAAACACATCCAGGCTGGCCATCTGGCAGGTCTGACAAATTTTGGCAAGTTCTGGCTACAGGACCAGGAGGAGTTTAGAAATTTCAATTCTACTCTATACTAGCCTGTGGGTTGGCGGGTGGGCCACTCATTTGTTTTTGTGCATGTGTGAGTGCACATGTGACATGTGACAAGAATACAACGAAAGGGAAGGAAGGGAAGTTGTTTATACACTTGACTCCTGTCTGTCCAGCTTCCTTTTGCTCATACCGACTGATTGATATGACTATAATCCTATGGAATGCGTTCAGTTCATATTTCATGTCTTAGCTCTGTCTCAACAATGCCCTTGCTTGTAATATTATCGCTTGAAAAACAGACTTTTGGCACTGCAGTGCAAATAATTGTATTGCACTGTAATACAGGTAAACAGTGTAAGAGTTTGTGCTAGATATTGTCATCAGAGGCTTGTGCACATGGTGAGTGGCAAATTCAGCACAAATATAAACAGCTCCAGCTGAATAATGCCACATTCTCATTTTTGTTGCATTGCTTCTCTGATGTGTATTGTGTAACAAAAATATTAATAGCACTCAGGTTTTGATGCCAGGGGTGGGGGGAACCAAATTCATAGGGCTAATTGTCAAAATACCTCTTCCCACTCAAGCGCTGCAAGACTTGAGGGCACTTGTTTGCCTCTTCTGCTCTGGTGATACAATAACTCCAAACAAGTTTGCAGCCTCAGGAGTGATGGCTCTCATATGCATTTACCTGGACCAGTGTTTCTTTTTATCACCACGAGAGAGCCAAGGGCATGCATAGAGCGCTCAGCAATGCTATTGTGATCTTACAGTGCAGTTTCACCTTCGTGTCACATTCTCAGCTTGTAATGGCAGGCATGCTTAAGGTTAAGATTTGTCACAGAAAAGGCTAACAGGCCTATGGGAACGCCGCTTTAACATGGGTTTTACAGATTAACTGATTTAAGGGTTAGGGTTAGGGACGTGTCACTCTGCATGGGCACTTGATAAAACATCAGGCACAAAAGGTTCAAATTGCCCTGTAACCGCTGCAGAAAACCCATTTAACAATAAAAGTAACATTAAGTACTGAACTTGCAGGTTATCGGTAATTGTGACGATATGCTACACCGTAAAAAAAACCAAAAAAAAAACATAATTATGTGTAGATATATGCAGGCTAACATTGTTGCCCCTATCATGACAAAAGGTCGTTCCTTGGAAGCAGCTCTCTTGCGCCCTTGCAAAGCTACCCACAAATTGCAACAGAACCACAGTTCATGTGCCAGACATTCGTGTCATTGGCTAATAATGGCTTTGAAACCTCAGCAGTAAATAAATGATGGCAGGCAGTCAGGGGTCTGTTGATTCAAGTTGAGCATTAGCATTTCCCCTCCATGCTAATGGCTGACCCTGTATTCCCTCAGCGAGAACTCGGGAGCGTGCCGGGCTCCCAGACAGCAGCCTGCGTTAATGACAGGGAGTCCAACCAATCCCCCCACTGTCTTAGGCTAATCTGCTTTGATCACCTCTGCTAACATCTCTATTATCAACAGATTTTAGCCATCAACAAGGAATTACATTAATGCCAGTTCCTGTGACCCAGCTGCACCAATCAGCCACATGTGTGTGTGCGTGCGTATGTTAACACATGTATTCCCTCTGGATAAGGAGAGAACAAAATGGTTTGTGGGGTGAAGATTTGTAAATGCAGTAAAGTTCACGATAGCCTGGCACTTTACACTGTCTCCCTTTCAGAGGCCTGGAGGCTGAGTAGCGGTATCTTGCTCACCGAGAGATCACAAGGTCCACACACGGATAGGAATAGAAGACACTGTAACAAGTCCCTCAGATCATTTAGTATTATTTGTGCATTCAGGGAAAGATGCAGAGCAGGAAATCTGTGGATGTGTGGCAGGCGGGCAGAGACACGTCTCTTGTGGCTGAGGGAGAGCGTACCATGAATAAATTTAGCGCCGTCCCCAGGAGATTGCCTTCAATCACGGAGCATAAGGTGTCAATGCTGTGCCCTGTGTGCATGGAGCACCGAATTACCTCCCGCCAGATTGCTGAGCTGGGTCTAATAGGACTGGGGAACTGTCTGAAGAGGAAGGACTGCTAATTAATCCAGCCAAAGTCAGAACCCATGTTCTGGGCCTGTTGACAACTGGTCAAGTTTAGTCCAGGGATAAATATACAGTCAGATGAGCTAGTGTTTTGGAAGACTGGATGGACAGAGAAGTAAGTTTTGAAACTGCCGACTCCTTGAGGAAATGATATGGTGCATTTGTATGCATAAAACGCTAGCTTAATGTGCTTATTTGAATTTGGTTATGATGTCTGAAGCATGTACAGGCACAGCAGTGTATCTACTGTTTGTTATGCTGTTTGTAAATGGCACATTATCTAGCTTCAAACAAATATTTGACAATGTAATGCACATAGATTCATAACTTTTGCTGTGCTCATGTAAAAACACTGAAGGTGCAATGATGTGGATGCATAACAGCCAGAGCATTTTATGTGTACTAACACTGTGAAAAGTGCCCAGGGAATCCTATGGTGTATGAACCATAATATCAAAGGCCATATCTACTATTCAGTACAAGCTGAAATATTAACATCTCAATTTACATACAAATTTCAATGCATCTAAAAGCAAAAAAAAAAAAAAAAAAACTCTTTACCAAGCCATTTTACCATTTTGAATAATGGGTGGTTTCTGAGATCCAGTTAATTGACTAAACAAAGACATGACTAGTGCATTAAAGCAATTGTTTATTGCCGCTGATTCATGGCGTATGTATAATTTTGCTGTAAATGGTTATTAACTGATACAGAAACCATGGATTTGTATAATAGCTGGTAATCATTCCACCTCGGAATGTGTTTTCTCCCTCATACACAGGGTTAAAGAATTACTGTGTAGTCAATTCCATTTAGCAGGTCACAGAAATTGATTTACTGCCTAAGGAATGTTTTTTTTTTCTTTCTTTTCCTGCTGCGCTTCGGTGCTATGGTGGCATTCTGCTCACATAATCAAGGATGAGCGCTGCCTGTCTACCCAATCTACTACTTGGTCCCACAGGGAAAACTGACTTGCAACAGGAAAACCTGCATGAATACTAATTTGCCTACTTGGCTTTAACAGCTTTGGCAAGCGCATCTCATAGGAATTTGTAGAATATGATGCCTTTCCATATTAATTACCCCATCTGACAAGAGAGAGAGGGGGAGAGAGAGCGGGAGAGAGAGAGAGAGAGAGAGAGAGAGAGAGAGAGAGAGAGAGAGAGAGAGAGAGAGAGAGAGAGAGAGAGAGAGAGAGAGAGAGAGAGATGGGATCACGGGAATAGCTCTAAGCAGGGACTCTGCACTCCATCCTAAATATGGTTAATTATAATGTGATTTGAAGCATCTCAAGCAGGAATCTGGCAGTCTGGAGTTAGAGCTCTCTGACCACAACTCCAGTTTGGGTCTCTTCATTATGGCTACCCAGCATGCCCTTGTTGTCACCTCAGCCCCAGGATCACAGTCACAGACCAGAGTTGGGTGGGATTGGGAATCCGAGATGTAGAACATGCTTACACAAAGTGTGTTTGGAGCGGTTTGTTCAGCCTCTGGAGCGTTCACTGCTGTAGTCTAGCTGTGGCCGGGTGGAAATGCCTGGCAAACAAGATGAACTGATGACAAACCACAGACTGATGCTCACACACAGCTATTTCTTCATGTGTACTTAACTGGCATGTACACCAGAGAAGGTAAATTGCGAAAAAGGGGGGCAGGCGAGTCAATTATACTCAGCTCATGCTCAGTTACTGGAATTGGATTTATATCGTCACCCTGTGCTAAAAATTTCTACCTTCAGTAACTAAATGACAGTTCACCAAAATTCTGTTTATCAGCTCTGGTTTACTTGTAATTGGCCATTGAGAACCTAAATGGTAAAAAGACACAAAAATGCAACTAACTAAACTTTTCCACAATAATTTTGATTTAGTCATGTGACACATTAAAGGAATACTTTAATGTTTTGAATACTAGAGGGTTAATTTCTTATTCCAAGCTGTCAACTTTCTGCATGTTGTCACTCAGTGGCAGTGGAAGATGACGAAATGTCCTGGAGAGTGAAAATGTCATGGATGCAATGTAAACATGAATTTATTATTTAATGAAGTGCTGAAGTTGAAAAATAAAATATGGGATGATGTAAATATGTTGATGTGACAGTTGGCTCAGTAAATTAATTATGTTCTGTGTAGTGCTAGCTAATGTATCCTGATCTGTGTGTATCTGAGACTGTAAATGGAGCATCTATCTGTCTACAGTGTAATGGCTGTGTTTTGATCAGACTCTTTTTGTCAGCTAAGACAGGTGTGACCCAACAAGCCCACTGATACTCAACATTTCTCAACAGCAAACAGCAATTGTGCCCATTTTAGAGTTTTACCATACCTCACCATTCACATCTTAAGGACATATTAATGGAATAAAGATTATGGCTCCATCAGTCTCCCTACTTAGGTATTATCACAGTTGCTTTCAATGAGGACATGTTAAGCACACACACAAAGACTTACTAATTGGCCGATTTTAAGACAAAATGAAAACAAATGAAGAGACTTGTTCGTCCAAAACTTGCCAAAATGTCAAGATTTCTATTTTCCATTAGCCTTGGGGTGAATATTGATATAGGGGTGCTATTAAGTTTGAAATGAAGGTTGTAGCAAATGGAGACCAGGCTATGACAATTTAAAATATTATATTGCAAAAATAACTGCTTGCAGTGAAATGATCAGATGCCCTGCAGACATGTAGCTGCAGCTCACAGCGACAAGGTATCCAGCTGCAGACAGGATCAACTCAGGGCTGTTTCACGCCCATTGAAATCCTCCCTATACCATCAACATAATAAGGGTTTTAGACATCCAGGCTGAGCAGATTTTTATTTGGCCCTTTGTGTCGGAGAATCTCACCTGGTCTTTGGAGTGGGGGGCAGAGGGGAGCAAACCTTGCTGCCCCGGCTTGGCGCCCCGACTATGGAGAGACAGCCTTCCTCTGTAACACACTCTCTCATTCACTGCCGTCATTCATGTGCAAATCATCCCTGGACCTATTGTTCCCTCCACTGTGCTTTCAGATACTTGCTGAATCAAGTAATAAATGTAATGTCAGTGCTCAAGATACATTCCATATAGAGCAAGGAAATAATAAGACTTATCAGAGCTCTCACATTTGTCCAGAAGTGGACGCTAACTTATGAAACGAATGCAGCGGCAACTATCATCAACCTAAACTTTTGAACAATACAGTCTCTTTTTTTTGTGCTTTTAAAATTATGTATCTTTAACACGATGGTTCATTTGACAGTGCACTCGTTTTTAGTTGAGCACATACATCTTCAGTGACTACAGTATTACCTGCATGTTATGAATTTTTGCTGATATGAGTGCAAAATTTCATAAATAAATAGAATTAGTAACTTCTATGCTTATGGCAAATAATAATCAGCCCAAATATTTGCAAAAAAACATGCAATACATCTTTGATTGGAGTCATTTACTGGGGTAGTTCTCTTGACAGTATGATGCTTCTAAGGGTGGACGGGTGATGGAAATATTTTATTTGAATAGAAATAAGCGGCTGATGGATCAGTTCATTTGTAACTGTGTCAACAACTCAAGTAAAAGAGCAGCTAACCTTAAATACTTAGTTACTAAGTTACTTAAGAGACTATTTTATGTACATATGTATTTGTAAAATATTATTATAAAAGGTGATGTATGACCCATTTTGGTTCTTGGGAGTAATTTGATGGGTTACACTTTATTTTAACCCACTCCAACCCCCACCACTTAAACATGAATAAATGGTGTATTAACACAACACACAATGATGTATCATTTAAATATAATGGTACATAATTGTAATATTTATATACAGTCAACTCATTATTTCTGGAGAGAATTGTTTGGTATACTCTCCAAAATTGTGAATTTATTTTGTTTATAATATATAAACATGGTAATGATATCCTTATATGTGGTTATCACTATGGTTATCATATGTTATGATGTGTTAGAAAGCATTTTTAAGTGTTTGTATTCATAAATGCTTTACTGTGGGTTGAGGTAAGGTTTTGCCATTGAATGTATCAGTCAAACCTGTGGTAGTTCCATTCTGGTCATATGAGAAGTCTGAAGTCCCGATCTGAACTGAAAATGTTCTCAACTCTTAGAACAAAAGGCAACATTTTTAATAGAGAGCAAACTATATTTAGTAAAAAAAAATAATAATAATAATACTACCCCAAAAACAGCAATCCTTGTGATGGATTGTTCAGGTAGAAGTGATATTACAAACTAAATTTAGGACAATACAGTAACAACACTAGTTATAACTGCTTTGGCTCTTGGGGGAAAATATCAGGTAAAAGCACATCTACCAGAATAAAGTCTGACATATAGAGCAGAATGTATTTGTGTTGTAAACTAGCATGAGGCAGCATGACGAATCCTTGAGGCAATTTCCGTTACTATTATTTAATATCTTATTGATGATGTTGATTGATGTTATGATTTCTGAAACATTACTTAGGCAAATATACATTCTAATTCACAGCCATAGAAGGGTCACTGACTGTAGACGGACAGTATAGCTGACGTTAAAATTGCAGATGTCTCACTACAACATAAACCAGTCCTATAAATAGTGGCATAAGCACACAGCAGCCTCGCCTTAGAGATACAGGTTGATTAAACCATGCACTGACTTGACTGTTCTTGTTTTCATTTCATTCAAGGACAAAAACACCAATCCTAGCCAAAGTAAACATTTTACAAACAACTCTGTTGATCAGTAAAAAGATTGTTTAACTCTATATAATCGCGCCTGATGTCTTTGAAAAGGGCCAAGCTTGTATAATCAAAAGCACAGCCTTTTGTCTCTTCAACACACATACCCAAAGAAGCTGCCGAAGAGGCCACATCAGAATGAATGAATATTTAATTGAGGCCTATTGAGGCAGAGGATCAAAATGACCTTGTTTTAAATCATTATTCTCTGATAAAAAATAAAAATGGGCTAGGTGAGAATGGCAGGCACACACTCCAGAGCCTCGGCTTGTCCGGCAGGCGGTAAATACATCACACAAACATCTGGTATTCAGATAGCAGACCAAAACCATATCATTGTGGATGAGTGTGTTTAACTTTGCCACTTGCTTTCATCTGTCTTCTCCCTCTTACCGACGATACTAAATTCCTCTGAGAACAAAAGACTGAAATGTATGGAACTCACCGTAAAACCAAACCACCCTCTGAAAGAGAAACAGTCATCAGGCGCTTCAACAAGACACCATTGTTCCAAATTTATGAGAGAAATCTACTGCAATCTGATCTAAATGGCTTTTTTTTTTTTTTTTTTTTTTTTACACATAGTACATCAAATGTACTACCATGGTTGGTTGAATCTACTGTTCACAGCATCCCAATGGTCCATTCTTGTTTAAAGATGTTGAAACAAAATCAGGTCAAATATGATCTGGGAGAAAGCAAGGGCCTCCTCTCAAGCTCTGACACTCCTGCCAGCCAACAATGAAAGAAAAAAAATGGCTGTATTGTTATGGATCAGATATGATCAAATCAAATGTGTTTTATATTAACACAAAGAAAAGAGTAGCATTGTTGTGCGTATTTTATTAAACCAAAATACAACACATTTGTGTTATTTTATGTATTCTATATTTCTATAATCTATATTCTGTAATCCATAAAGCCAAACTGTAGCTGTCATCTATTTACTGTATAAAAGATACTAATTGATATTCAAGGTTGCATGTTACCAATTACACACATGCACAGAGAGGATATCAGATTTTCTTAAATTGAAAATTGTCAATAGAAGACCGAAAATGGTCAGTGCACAGTATCCCTTCAATGTTCGCAAGTTCCCAAAAATGAGAAAAACAAAACAAAACAAAACAAAACAAAAACAAAAACAAACAAACGCATGGGCTCACTGGCTGTACTATTCCAAGCATTAACCTTCTGACGAAGACAGACAGCTGTAATGAGCAAGTGACTATTCAAAGATATGTTCAACTTTGTAAAATAAAAATTTGATCGACTCAGAAAGATGGAAAATGGTCCATTTTTCCTCATACCAAGGCAGTTTTTCTTGGTTGTCACTGGTTATGTGCAGGTTGTTGTCTTGCTCCTGCTCACTGATACAGTAGACATGACTGTATGGAACTAACGCTGTGTTTCTACATCACACAACAAGGCATTAGGGCCACTTTAACAGTGTTACATTACTACTAAATGTACTGTATGCCGGCCCATCATGCTGTGTGTGGTGATGTATTTTCTTTGTTTCCATGGATAACTAGCCAAACGTAGACAATGTGATGTCACATAAAGATATTTCCAGTGCAGCTGCAATGAAGCTTCATAGCAGATTTTTTTAGCAGTCTAAAGTAGCCATCATGAGCATAAAATATTGGGATCAGCTTGTCAAAATGAAATAGCGGAGTCTTCTTTGTAGAGCTACCGTTTTGCACCAACGTCCAACAATCTTACAGACGCAGAGAAACCAAGTTCTGTCTGATTGTGGCCTCAAAACACCAGAGTACAAAGCTGCCACAAGACATGTTGTGCTATGAACAAGGGATGCAACTGTGATCATGGGGACGTTTTTCTCTGAGTCTCTTTGGGGTATAAAAACGAGAACTTTGGATCTCCCATTCTTCGAGGGTTCAGCTCCAGTGGTTTCAGTTTATTTTTATGGCCCCTGTTTGACATGTGGGAACCATCATGGGAACCAACAGGACCTGGCAGGCAGGACTGCTGCACTGTTCATCTCTGACTGATTGGTTACACGCTGGCAATAAGAGCCAGTTGTCGCAATGTTTAAATTTGTGTTGAAGTAGTAACATTTTATTGTTAACTATCATCTGAAGAAGCCAAATGGAGAAAAACTCAACACCACGGAGTAAAGATGAAGTCTAAGCTCTCATCATCATTTGGTCAGAGGATGAGGCTCAACTGGAGCTTGAGAAGAAACAAGAAGGAATGTAGGAAAATATCTCTGTGTTTGAGGAAACTGGGCCTTGAGTGTGATCTAGACCAATGTAGAGTTGTATGTAGAGTTGTAATAAAGTTGCATACGTTACATTACGGTACCTGCTTTGTTAAATCTGCCTTTTTCTCTGTCGTGTCTTCAACCATTACTGTTTCCCTAAGCTGGCTGAAATACAAGCAATAACTAGAGCCAGATCTAGGGCCAGATCTAGCCTCAGTGCTCACAAACTAGTGGTCAAGCCATTTAAATTTACACACGCATACACTCGGGGGTTGTCAAAAGGCATCCTGGGAAATGTAGGAAATACCTAATTGGAGTAAATGGAAGTGGGTGAAATTTTAAGTAAGTTACAACACTTCATCATTAACTGACAACTGGAATAAACTGATTCAAAGGTGGATTTTGACCAATTTATATGAAAAGGTCTTAAATATACTATGCGCCAACTGCTTTTTCACTGCCGTTTGCTTTCTGTCTACCACATTCGAGGGTTGGGATGTATATGGCTTTACCGTTATGTCATTTCTAGCTGCACACGAGACACGTTTCTAAAGAATTTTTCTCACAGTGAACTCAAAAATTACAGAATGACAAACCTTGACCTAAATGCACTGCACATAAGAATGAACTAATAACAGTCAACACATAGCAGCCAGTCAAAACATGAGATCTATTCACACAACGCACATTACAAATTGACACGATTGTGGTGGGCATGTTATTGTCATGCCTGTGCTGCACTGCAAAGCATACTGGTCAAGGCTAAGTAAGTGCGATACCGAGAGCTTTCTTCTCAGTACATAAACATTACACGGCCACACATACTACTTCAACAGTGAACAATCTGTGAGCCAAATATATCACTCAAATTTATTGATCCAGTTTTCCAGCCGAAGATGAAGAAATAGTCTCCTCTTCAACCCAATCTAGCTGCTATTATCCAGTAAATGTGACAAAACACCTCCACTTTCCACCATGAGGGATGCCATCACAAATATTTTTTACTTGGCCATTGCTTCTTGTTGATGTTCTTTTTGGGCTTCCCTGCAGTAACATCTCAGCTCTTTTTCTTCTCTCTTCACACTCTGGTTTTGCATGGTGTCAGTGGGGAAGAAAAAAAAATCGAACAAACCAACATGTTATCACTGTAATAATGGACAGTTTAGTCTAAATGTGAACTGAACATATGACAGAGAGAGTATTGTTGATGTAGTGGCTCCAAGTTATTCTAGGTCTCAGTGCTGCCAAAAGATTATATGGATTGTGTGAATTCTCATCCAGAGTAGTACAAGAAATATAAGATACGTTAAATGGGAATATTATATTCACATAATAGTTCCCATTCAGAGGGCCTCGTCGAGCTCTGCAAGCATTTAGGAACTTGAAACACTTCCCAAAACAAGAAACCGGAGAAGTAACACCTAGATTTATCATGTTATTACAATAAATAGGACACTGATAATGTGAATCAAATATAAAATAATGAAATTCAGTCAGTACTGGATAAAAAAATATATCCTGATCCTGAAGAAAACTCCCAGCTTCTGTATCTTCTTTATATTTTGCACATTCCTGATAAAACTTTTAAATAAAACTTTTAGATAAAACTTAAAACTTTCATGAGTGTGACATTACAGTTTCAAGGAAACAGACTCCTGCATGTTTCTGAATAAGGAAGAATGTACGACTGATACAGACTGAAGGGGCGTCAAGTGATGGACATAGCATGCTTCAAAGCTGAAACTTAAAGATATTTCTGTTTAGGCCCTGTACCTGAAGTTCCCCACATTCTTTAAAGCTGAAATATCACTGCTCAGTTTCTTATAGGCGGAAAAATGCCAAATATGGGCTTGAATATTGCTTTCAAATTTACCAGAAATTCAAAAAGCACTTAAGATGATGTCTGCATTGTAATCATAAATAACCACAAAATATTTGTTAACTAACTTCTTCCAGTATTCTAGTGGCAATCTGCATCTGCTGACACTTTATTTGAGCAGTCAACATGAAAATTTTTTGAGTGGTTTCCTTTGACAAAACCACACAGTATTGCTTGAAGAATTCCGCTTTGTCTGACGCCAACCTGAAACTGATCTACAGATCAAGTAATGTCACAGAGCTGATACTGTAATTGAGTCAGTCACCATGGGGATGACACCATCCCTTCGTGTCAAGATAAAAAAAAAAAAAAAAAAAACCTCACCTCTCCTTCCATGACAGTCTGACAATAACACGTCGTAATAAAGGAGAGAACAGGTCGAATATTATCATCATCTCCCTGGTGCGGAATCAGAAAAGTTCTTTTAAAAAATGTTATTGTGTTGTCACACATTAGTACCTTATAACTCCACTTCCACCATGAGCTATCTGTCGCACACAAGTATCTGTTGACATGCTCCTTAACATGGATATTATGTTAGGGAGCCTTTTAGCAAACTCCAAATTATTCCACCACAGTCCCTTTTCTGTGGTGGGTCAGGGCTGGCTGAAGCCATTACTGGTAATGAGTGTGGAGTCCTACTTTAAAAGGTTCAGGCATGTAAAGTCACCTAAAGCTGACTAATGGAATCCTACTGACACCGAATGCCAGGGGCTTTTACCACATAACAGCATGGCACAGTTTTGGAAATTTATGCTACAGGCATAATGAACTATAAATGTAAACTTTCAAATGTAGCCTCCCACACAGTAGGTTTCAGTTATTAATAGATACCGAACGTACAATGTTGTAAAAAAAGGATATTTGAAAATGCTTCACTTCATAGCTGCAGGAGCATATTTGATACACTCTCACTGTATTATATATCATCCTATACCCTGTACTGTCTTTTGCACTTCAGAAGCTACATGCATTTCTGTAGCATAGAAATAGTTTTCAAAGAAGCAGTAAAAAACAAAACAAAACAAAACAAACAAACAAAAAAAACAAACAAACAAACAAACAAAAAAAAAAACCTGCTGTGCATTTATTGGAGGTTCTAAATATTGTGAGTTTGTTAACACAGCAATACTTTGTGTCCTGGGAGATGGGCCTCTTCAGCAGGTTCACAGGTCGCGCAGCAGCATCCAGAGTGGCCATTGTGCTTTGTCATTTCACAGGTGACTCACATCACTACACTCGAGCGTACTGGAGGTAGAGCACTCGGAGATGCTTGCGGCATTCAAAATGCATGATTTTCAGCCTAGTGCAAACAAATCGCTTTAAAAGATCCGTTTAATCTATTTCGAGCTGTTATTATGAGCTGGAAGAGTTGTTCAGATAAAGAGACTGAAGCAGGGTTAACATCAGAGCGTTGGACAACTCTTCACATACTTTACCCAGCGTGAGAGCTATCAACTTTATTATTTGTTTTTACGATACAGTGCGCATATGATTTACAGTGTAGACCCGGCGTTTACTAAAATAATGGTCAAGGGGTAAATTACCGTGAGCCAAACTGTCTGAAACTTTGCGGTGATATAATGTGCCGTATTAAAACAATATCTCCCGGGTAGTGTCAGTCGTAGAAGTCATCAAAGTCATCGCTGTTTGTGTTGAAAGGTTGAGGGCGTAAGGCTGCTTCAATCTCGGAGTTGCTGTCATCCGTTTCGTCCCACAAAGCTATTGCAAGAGTGCAGACAAAAAAAACACAAAGGCACAGTGATTCTGAGTCATTTGCAAATGATTTTTAGTTGATTCTTTAATCCATCTTCCATCTTCCTTTCCAAGTTTGTAAAAAAAAAAAAAAAAAGTGGCATGGTGTATTTTCTACAAATATTTCATTCTTTATCCTTCCTGTCATGCAGCCTTGACTCCTTCCAAGTATTCTTAAGGTTAAATGCACGACACTAAAGCTACCTGTTCCTTAACTGCACAATGGAAATCTGGCCATGCTACCTGTTGTAAAGTCTGATCTGTGTTTAATCAATGCATCTATTCACCTTGCTGCATGCTGTTATAAATGACAAATCTCTTTCAGGGTTAACATTGGAGCAATTTATAAATGACCCCTTAAATTTGCTTTTGATCATGGTTTGTTTAGAAATGTAATGACAGAACCACAGAAGGTTGCCTGACTTTAGATTATTTTAGTAATTTATTAGAGGATTAGATATAGCTTGCCAGTACTATAACTCTTTCTAAGTTTTCAGTCACCTGGATTTGGCTTCAAGGCCTTTTTTTTTTTTTTTTTTAATTACACTTATCCTCAAAAGGGACAGTTGTATTTACACAGAAATATAATCAAATGGCTCATATTCTTGTGAAGATGAATTCCATAATCACTTTATATATTTTTCCACATGAAGCTCGTTATGGTCATCTGTTCAACAGAGGCTTTTTTGGCACCATGTCTTTACAAGCAATTGAAATTATTTTCTCAAGACTCACCTTTTAGCTGTTCAGCAGAACGGGGCTTTGAGTTCATCTTCTTCCTTGAAACACAAAGGCAGTTGGTAGTGTAAGTAAAGTTATTATTCTCGGCTTCCTTTCATACAGTTGCAGTCATTTTTAGCACCAATCTCAAAATGTTGGAAAACGATTTTCATTTCAGCATTTCAGAAAGAATGTATTGTATGTAAAATAAACATTAATTTAGAAATTATCCAGGGACTGTGTTATGTATTTTAAATGGATATTACTGCAGGAGGAAATAAAGTAAAATAAGGGAAATGGGGAGCACTTCAGCTTACAGATGCAAAACAATAATGTCTATCGGTGTACCATGCAGAAATGCTACATGGCTTTTTATGACCACCATGTCCTAAATGTGTTTGTGACACAGGTTGTGAGGACACCGATTTCACCCTGGAGAAGGAGATTTGCTGGCTGAGCTCAGACAGAGGCAGCGAAGGGAACTTTCTTGACTCCTGTTCTAATCGTGCTGAAGGACTTCCACAAGGCCCTCTTTATTCAAAAGTGGTCCAAGGACAGGGTTGCCAGGTTCCCATAGCTTTGGTAATATCGCTATGTAAATGTGTGACCCCCGAAAAGGCTTTGATCTACCTCAATGCATATGCAATAAGGCCCCCCGTTCCACTTATAAAGGCCTCCTCTTTAATTTACATCATCACAGGGCCTATTCAAAGCCCCACAATATATCATCATCTCCCAGGTTAGCATACATATCCATATGGTTCATTTGTTTGGACTTTATATATGTGAGCTGTGTTGATGCTTTTCTTGGAAACAGAGGGAAAAAAGATGCTGAGTTTTAAGCAGATGAGCTCCAGCACAAACAATCATGTGTTGTGTTCCTCAATCTGCATCAATTCAAACTCATGACCTCTTTGATTGTCATCCTCTCAATCACCCTCATCTCTCTCTCCCTCTCTCCCTCTCTCTCCCTTCTTGGCACAAGTGACTGTATACCGAGTATAAGGACCAAATTACCCTGGATACGTTCCAATTGCTATCTTCCAAACTATGTATTGCTGCTTTTGCACCACTCAAGGCAGAATGAGAGAAAAGATACAACTCTCATTCTTAACTGTGAGCAGATTGCTTTGTGATATAAGCATTAAACCATATCGCCAGTATAATCATTATAAGGTAACCTTTGTATTCACAAGGCTATAGGACTTCCTACAGAATATGTGGGTGATTCATGCATCTGTTCAGACAGTACATCGTATAAAAAGCCTGTAAATCACAACATGGGCCATCTGAAGAAGACAATGTCAGACAAAGAGAAATAAACGGACAAAGAGGCAAGGACATGGTCACAAACAAGCAGCAAGGGCTAGGCAATATGGCCAAAAAATTCAGTTTTTTCACTTTTCGTGATTCAAATCAATTTTTTGTTGGTTTTCACTAGGTACTACATTGCTGGCATGATCATGTGACTTGTTTGGCTTATTTGACGGAGCCATCAACAGCTATGATTCACCACGTTATAACTTAAATATAATATATAATCGATTTAATCGAATTATCGCCCAGCCCTTCTTGCAACTGAAAGTACGTTGCACATGTGGCTGTTGTGTTCTGCTGAAATACAGGATTTTGCCTGCCTTATGAGAAATCACATTTCAGTGACAAGGCAGTTCATGCCACCTTTAACAGGTTGTATATTTCAATTGATTGTATGCTCGTATTTGGTGCAAAACACATGTTGCTGAATAGTAGGTGAATTTTTTGCTATCTTTCACTTTAGGCTGTTTTGAGTCCAAACTTATAGTTGTGGGTATTTTTAATCAGTTTGATGCATCTCTTTGGAAAATTGTATATTTGTCATGCAAATACCCAAAAGTCATTGTTTACTGTGATATTTATGCTTTGGGCATACCAGAAAAATATATAGAAATATCTAGAAGAAAAAACAGTTAAATGGTTACCCATCCTAATTTGAATGATAGATAAAAGTTGTCTACTTGAATATACATTTCATCTGTGTGCAGCGTTACACACAGATGAAATGTATACGATAGAATGTTTTTATTCATTAACCCTTGTCCAAGTTGAGCTTCATAGCAGGGAGGTTGGTGGGTTGAACAGTAATGAGAACAGAATAAGGTTTTGTCTCTCAAAGCTACTGTGCAAAAACTGTAATAGTGTGGAACGACAGCTCTGGGAGAGGCTGACCGTGAAACAGTAATGAAATAGATATATGCATATCTCCATTCAAAAAAAAAAAAAAAAAAAAAAAAATCCGGCTGCTATCTGCATTCAGATTTTTAAAACGAATAACGGATAAAGTACAGAAGTTGTTGAAGCACAACTAAACCATGGGGACTAGTGCATCCATTTACAACTGTTAGGAAACATATCTCCAGCAAGCCCTGCAGCAACAAAAATACAGCAATAATCCATACGATTACTTCCTCTCCTGTGCCGCAGTAATAGCTGTTGCAGGGAGTAAATTGGGCTTTTCTTTTCTCGAACTTCCCCCCGGGATGGGAATGGTCTATCAGCTGTTCCACTTCAGCTAGGGACGGGACTGATTTCAAGACAGGGCTATTACAATAGAGAGCCCAGTCTGGATCTGACCCCACCAATCTAATATTCCGTTTCCATAAACATTTATGCCAGTTCATCTCCTGGTGAGTTTCCCTTAATTGAGGCAATGATCTGAATATGTAAGGCTGGGCTGGCCACTGTTTTGCAGGCTTTGGTAGACAGAGGTGAATGTAATGTGTAAAATGATGCAAATTACAGCTATTGAAATGCCCTCTTTTACAATATCTCTCTCATTCTCTCTGTCTGGCCTTTGCAATTGTTTCATATTGTTGTTTATCTTACGTTTTAACAGTTTTGTGACTGCTATGCATACCACTGTGCACAGAACTAAAATTGGATGAGATATTTTATACATACTGGACACTCAGAGCTTGAAAGGAAATGAGGGCATTTTTCTGGTGTCAGTGCATTTCCTTAAATGCATCTCCATCTTGCATTATCCATAAGCCATTTCACATTATATTGCTTTGCTGAGGGAAGGTCCCTGAAACCTACATCTTTTGAAAGGTCATGTATTGCTTATATCAGAGTTGAAAAAAAAAAAAAAAAAATCAAAGAAATGCTGGCTAAGTGTGCAGCGACTGTCTAATATAAAATCCATAAAAACAAGTTAACTCATTAAATTAATAACATTTCATTCATGTGTAGCTATTCCATTTGTAAACCATACTGTTGTGTGCAGTGAGTGCACTGGTGTGTGATGTGTGTGATTCAAACACCATTTAAGTGGGATGTTGCTGCCAGTAAGTGACTGCCTGAGAGGAATAAACAAAGTGGGTTTTTTTTCCACAATAAACGGGTGATGGCTGAGGTTGCAGTGATGGATTATATTACCTATTGGTGAGGATGTCCTACAGCAGGTTAAATGACGGCGCCTCAGACCAAGTGAGACTGTATGAGCAACAACATGTAATGTGATTGATAACACAGAGTATCTCAGGCACACACACAAAACAACACACCATAACTGGCAAATTGTTTTCTGTGTTGGCAGTGTCCAGACTGTGATGATCTCTTTAAGTGTAACTAAACAGCTACAATTAATACTAATACTGTCTTATATATTTAAGTATAGGCAACTGTACTCAGTTAAACATATGCTCGGTTGATGCCAACATGAACTCATCCAGCAGACAAAACACACAGACAGTCTATGCATTAAGATACCACACAAGGCAACAGAAGACTATGATCTTACATCGCAATTTTTTCTTACTAATGTCTATTTTATAATAACACCTGTCTGGAGTTTTTAAAAACTGCCTTGTAAGACTTCCTACATATATATGTATTTCACTTTCTCATTTGCTAGTCACATTATAGGGAGTGAGAATTCTGTCTGTGGAAATGCTTACCCAGCATTTAATACTGGCTTTCGCAAACCGATAGGCACAGAACTGCTTTTATTTACCCTGGCTTTTTTAAGCTCCTACCACCCACACACAAATGCTAATAGCACAACAGCGCTCTTGCACAGCGGCGCTTGTTTAAAGGTAAAGGGAGACCCATCACCTCATCATTCCCATCAACTCCTACTCCCATCCCAGGTATGACCCCATAGAAACATTGTTTAGGCTCTGTTTAGATGTTCTCTAACAGGCCTGAATGGTACCAGGATGTAGCCCTCACTGGGGGCCAACAGTGAGAGGCAACTGTGAGTGCACTGTGAGTGGGCACTCTCTAACATGTGAGTGCTCTCTGCTGGCAATGAGTAAGTACTGCAGCTCAGAGAAAGAGGTGTTGAGCCAGTGATTTGTACACAGGCGCTCTCCTCCTGACTGGTGGCAGCCTCGTGGAGACAGACAGTGCAGAGGAGGGTTGCAGGACTGATCATTCACCTAATGTTACACAATTTGAGAAACATAACCTACACAAACTTAACCTGCTGGCTTGTGAAACATATACAAACACACACACAAAAAGAAAAAAAAATAAATACACCACAAAATTATTTTGTGGCAAATGACATTTTTCCATGGTTTTCATAATTTTGCATCGATTTGTGAATAAACCACAAAAGTTTAAACTGCTGTGGTTTACTGTGACGCAGACAACTGAGGTGAAAATACAGCAGTCAGTGCAGGACAGTGACCTCATCTGGTTGGATTCTCTAAATGCTGCCTTCATGTTGAAGTCAAGCTCTTGTTTGTTATGTTTTGCCCTTGTTTTAATCTCCTTATCTAGCCTGAAGGGCAGATCAACTGCTATCTTTTCAAATGTAAGAAAAAAAGTTGAAAAAAGACTTGCAGGTTATGGAGTGGATTGTTTTTGACAGGATATATTATTCAGACCAAAACAACCACGTACAGGAGTGCATGTACAATGTTACTCCTAACCATACATAAACTACAGCACATGTAGCTGTGTACATGTGCTTCCCTCCCATCACGAGTGATACTCCCTCTTTCACAACCTCTTTGTCTGCTAAAGTCTCTCTGTCTCCCTCTACCTCCCGCTCTCTCTTTCTGCGTTTCCCCGCTTTCTCTTCCTTTCCCAGCCCATGCCCCCTCACCCCGCCATCCCTCCACTCAGTGAGCTGTCACAGATGCCACACACATCGCCTCCCCAAGCGCGAGAGGGAGAGTGAGAGTGAGAGAGCGAGAGAGAGAGAGAGAGAGAGGGAGGGAGGGAGGGAGAGAGAGAGAGAGAGAGAGAGAGAGAGAGAGAGAGAGAGAGAGAGAGAGAGAGAGAGATTGGGGACGAATGCCTGAGCACATCCTGTTGTCCAAGGCAGAGCTGCAAATCACTAATTGTTGAGTCAAGGTTTTTGTCAAGCAGGGACGAGACACAACAATCATCACACCGGCTGATGACAAGAGGGTTCAGTTTTGTGTGTGTGTGTGTCCATGCACATGTTTCCAAGCATTTTTTAGGATCAAAAAAAGGGGCAAAATAAGAGATATACCCCCCCTCCCCAAAATAAAATAAGAAAGGAGTGGCATCTGAAATGCCTACAGTAGAAAGGAGCACAATGATTCTTTGCACGAGAGGAAGCAGTGGCATGCACTCGCGTACAAAGGGGAACAAGTGGTCTTTACATGGAGTGCAGCTGCTTATTAAGACTCACTCCTTCGTGCATTATTCCTTTCATCCCCACTCAACCACAAAGTGATTTTGCTTTGCCACTCACAAAGACAGCAAAAGATTTCTAATGGACAAATCCTTAGTAAATGTTGCAGATCAGTCGCTTCCCCACGAGTTATAATACAATAAACAGCAGATTCTATAAAAGTATCTGGCTGAAAAACGCTGTGTGGGAGAGAGCAAGGGAGAGAGGGAGAGAGAGAGAGAAAGAGAGAAAGAGAAAAGAATATGAAAGACCTCAATTCTCTCCAACACCATAATAGTGAAA
The DNA here is from genome assembly GCF_902150065.1 of Myripristis murdjan. Lineage (NCBI taxonomy): Eukaryota > Metazoa > Chordata > Actinopteri > Holocentriformes > Holocentridae > Myripristis > Myripristis murdjan. The sequence goes on along the minus strand of NC_044001.1, from coordinate 20,869,076 downwards.
TGAGCACATATAAATGTGTTAAGAGTATCTCTTTGCATCTTGTATAGACTGCATGTATTTAATCTGTAAAGCTTATTAAGGCCCTAGTCATTGCTATGCAAAGTAGCACCCAGTGCTTTTCTCTCGCTTTTCAGCCGAGTGCAGTGTTTGGCCAATAGGACTGGCCCCCCGCCTCTCATTCTGCATTCATAACATGCAACATTTGCACAATGTATCTCTCAAAGGCCCCTGAATAGAGGGCCTTAATACTCATGTAAACAACTGCAAACCAATTACTTAATGAATCGGGCCCACACATAATGAGGAGCCACACAAAGGGCTATAAATGCATTTTTTGCACCAAAGCCTCTGCTTTAAACTACAATCCCTCGGCTGTAGTCTAGGCTTAACTGGCAAATCATAATTATTGTCTAAGACAACAGAGAGGAAGCCATTTTTGTATTTTGAGTCCAGCTCCATCCTCCTTTTGATGTCACTCATCAGCTCACTGACAAAATAAAGCAAATAATTAACAAGTAGGATGGAGAGGGGGAGAGGAAAATACAGGAAGAGAGGATCAGTCGGAAAGAGGAAGAGGGGCAAAGAGATGGAGAAAGGGCAAGAGAGTGAGAGAGAGTGAGACGGAGAAAAAAGAGAGGGAAGCAGGGCAAGAGCATGCTGCAGTGTTATGCTTCCGCTCAAGTGCAGGGCTTCCAGACCACTTGTGGAAGCAATAAAGCGCAAGAAGTGACTGTGGTAAGTGGAATGCTTAAATGTAAGCGTCCAGGAGAAGCAGAAAAAAGACAGGGGGAAAATCACCGTAAGACCAAAGAGAGGGTAGATGGTGACTAGCGGCTCTTGGCACAGCTTCCTTCCTACCCCTGGTGAGATTAGAGTGTCAGGCATGCATAATTACCTATTAGTCCTATTTTACTTATGTACACAACTGGTGTCTCATCACTGCTCGCATCACTCTCTGGTTTCTTCTAGGTTTTTTTGTTCTCTGGCCGATGTTTTATCACGTAAACTGTGGGCTTCCCATAATGACAGGGAGACAGGCGCCATCTGAGAGGGTCTGGGCCCAAAATTGGCTCATGTTTATTAAAGAGGGCAGTCATTGAGGGACGGGGGGGTTGGGGAGTGGGTTGCAGTGCGAGACATCAGCGACTATGAGGACCACAATAGAGCCAGCCCATTAAACCCTTCCCTGGGCTAATAGGCAGACTGGGAGAGCCTGCTGGCCAGTCCAGGGAGATGCAGACTTTGGGCCCTTGTGTCAGTGTGGTGCCCAGTAATCACATGAAATCAGAGAAGATTATTCCTCATAACGTTTACCCAGCCATTACCGGAGCCCGAATGGGCTCATGGTGAAGAGGTGCTCTGAGGACCTGACGTGCAATTGCAGATTTGATGAAGTCGTGTTGATATTCAAATGTAAGCACGACGGTGTTAGCCTCTACCGAGCTATTTACCGTTAGATATTTTTTCCGACCCACTTAGGGCTCTGATTTGAGCAGCCTAAATGTGTTTCAAGGGTGAAAAATGAAAGGACATTTGTACTTGAGTCCCCTTCTTCCAAAACAGTTGTCTCTGATTCTCTTCTTGACATGATCTGTTTGCACAAGCTTCAAGACAGTGAGATTACAACACCAATTCATCCATCCTGTTAGCTGTTTTGCTTTTGATTTCTAAAACCTGGTTGAACCCTGCAAATAGTGAGGGAGAGGGGCTTTGGGGGCCTTTTGTCTTTGTCAGCGAGTTAATGGGTGGCGCCCCCTTGATCTTATGGAAATGAACAGGGAATTATCAGAGTGGCCATGCAAATGTACATCAACCACTTTGGTGTCTGGTGGCCCATTTCCTGTGGCCCGCTGAATAATAACAATGTTCTTACCGAGGGTAAGGGTCTTGATGTGAGAAGCGCTTGGCCCTCCCCAGGTCCTCTTCATGGCCATCATTTATTCCTTAAAAGAGCAAACAGGGCCAGATAAAACCATTTGATTTGGGTTTCTAATCACAAGCTAATCTAAGATGCATATTAATATGGAAACTTATGGCGAGAGGCTAAGAGCACTGGCCTTTGACTAGTGTTCAAAGAATCAGTGTCCAGGGGAGCTGTGGTCTTTGTGTAGTTTCTTTATGGGATATGAGAACATATGGCGAATGTTGACCAATGGTTAGGCTCCAGTGGCTAGCTACTGTCTGGTAGGGTGGAGCGGTGGTGGGAGTTTTTCTCCTACCTGACAGGCAGTCCTCCTCCTCCTCCTCCTCCTCCTCCTCCTCTCCAGAAGTCTGCAGCCTCTCCTGCGTGGCAGATTGTTTAAGCAGCTGATATGCTTTTGTCTCTGTTCAAGGACACACATACACAGACGCAAACACAGGCACATGGACACCCATCCACCCACACACACGCACGCACACATACACACACGTCACTGTTAAATATTTGCTTAAAACCCAGGTTTCCAACTTTCAGAGGTTTCTCTGTTTGATGAGACAACACGCTTCAGTGGCTGAGTCTTTTGGTCTCATTGCTGAACCGAGTGGGTGAAAACACTGTGCCCAATGAGCAAATCTGTTGATTCAAGCCTAGCGTATACACTGGCAGTTTCCATGAGATGGCAATCACCCTCTCACATTATCTCCGCATCCCCTACCAGGAAGGTGATGATTGATTTTCTGTTTTAAAAACACTCATAACGACTTTCCCGCACACTGGAGTAGGTGTCATATTTGAGAGGAGCACACAGACTGCACTGGCAAAATCAACAGAGCAGATGTACATAATAAATGGCCAGTTGTCTCAAGATGATGCTGCTACAACAACATGCCACAACATATCAAAGCACAAAGCTATTTTTTCATCTTGGATGACTCTGAATGTGAACATTATCAATTTGTGTTCAGAATATAAAAAACAACAACAACAACAACAAAAAAACACATTTAATCACTTAAAACTACATAACATTTATGTGACAATTTCAAGCATGCATCCACCCACAGCATGTTATAAAGCTGTTTAATATTACATTAAGTCTAAAAAAGCCCATGCAACATTAGGTGTGTAGACCCTAGCCATAACCATCAATTCCAAGGTTATGGTATTTGATTGTGAGATAAATGTCTCTCACTACAGTGAAAGCTTTCCCTCGCAAAATCTTTAGTCATGGCTCTTTTTCCCCTCTTTTGATTAGGTGTAGCGATTGGAAACTGGACTCATTGTGCTGGCTGTGCACCTTGGGATGCACACACATGAAAAGCCCAGTAGGAAATCTGATAGCCAAGTGTAATATAGAATTGCTTTACATTTCAGAGGTTCTGCTGAGGGATGGGCGCACCAAGCGCTTCCAGGATGCCTTCACATCTAGTCTTTTTCAAGTCTGGCCTTGCCAGAGCATTGTTTAGAAGATAATGAGAACCGATGATAGATCTCTTGCGCTTCGCACCCTGGCGTCCTGACAATTAAAGCAGCTGCATTATGCCGGGACAGCGAATTATCAGTTTTGCCAGAATGCTACAGACCACACTGAAAACATGGCCAGTGTTTTCTCGGAGATAATTAGAGCGAACTAGCACAGCTCTTCAGGTGGGACTTTGACCCTGGATTCACCTTGATCATCCTGCCTCAGCCATTGCGTAAAAGAGCCCATTATTCACTGCAGTGGGAGCAAAACAAACCACAACATAAGGACAGTGTGAATGCCGGGGCACCGGCGCTGCCTTTTTACCTCTAATAGGAATACTTTCCCCAGGGCTTTCGTCCTGGCTGTCCTCTTCAGTACTTTGTAGTTCTGTAAGAAAGGGAAGCCCATGGTGAGAAGCAGAGGCAGGGAGGAAGGGAGGCTAGGGATAGAAATGGGACTGGGGGGGCTTTCTTTAGCTCTGAATAGAGGGCCCTATGAAGACTGGGGCTGTGAGGGATTCATAAAAAAGGTCCATGGTGAAATTGATTTCTTTCATAAAAGCGAAGTTCTATTTCTCTGCTGAGGTGGTTCTCAAAAAATGGTAGTAGTCTATATTTGTTCCCATTCTTGGTCTTTCTCCATATTACTGTGCAATGACAGACTTTTCTGAGTTTGGAATGTTGTGGAAGCTTTCAGCAATCTACTGTCAACAATAACAACACAATGAGACAATAACAGATCACTGCTATCAAAACATGTAGGCTTGTAAGTTTCTCGTTGGCAGACTCACACATTCTTACTGAAGGAAGACCATTTGAATGCTTGGAAATAAACCCATTCCTTTGTCAACAATAACCGGTAGTAGTGGTGTAATAAGACTCTTATGTGCCAATTGCACTGCACTTTGAATTGCTTTGTCTAATCAACCAGCTAAATGTCCTATCAGTGACCTTGCATCTCTTGCTCCTGTACCCGCCTGGCAGGCTTCACATCTCCACCGTCAGCGAGAGAGGGAAGGCCGTGCGAAGATGAGTCACTCTCCTCCTCTGCTGAGGGGCACTCCTCACTGGACCGGGACAGAAGTGTCCTCAGCAGCACTTTGGCCTGCAAGCAGCACAAATTAAAACCACACTCTAATTGCCCGCATATTGTGAAGGAAGCGTCAAATTGAACTCTCACCAATTAGGCAAGTCATTTACTTTGGCCATGGCTGCTCGCACAGAGGTGCAGCGGCAGTGCATGTTGAAACGCCAAGAGAAAATAACTTCAAATTCTCTTTCTCGCTTAAATAAAAAAAGATTATTTCTCTTGCACACTTTCACTCCTGTTCTGCCTCTCTCACTCTCAATCACTTTTTTTTCCTCCCCCACTCCTCTCATCCATGAGATTAGAGAAGCGCCTAAAGAATGCAATCACCCTGGCGTTAATGTGCAACACGTTCCAGATATCTCCCCTCTTGGCTGAGAGGATTGAGACAAACTGCTCTCTTCCTCCCTCTCCAGCTCATTTTTATCTCCGGGGAGATGAGGATACACAATTAAGAGGAGCTGTTCCGTGAGATGAGGAGCAGGGAGATGCCACACACCGATTTCCTTTCTCTCCTTTCTCCCTCCCCCATATCAAACCTTGCCATCTTCATCTCTCTTCTGACATCAAAGACCGCCTCTCAGCCTAAGATGGCCGTTTGCAACTTTTAATGAGCGCTAATATGAAGGGGATGATCAGGAGGGTTTTGACAAGGAAAAACTTTAAGTACATTGTGAGTTGTTATCAGCAGGTCGCAGTGGAGATTGACAATGTACATGCTTTAATTTTCTAAAAGTGGAAGAGGCACAAACACATGCCAATCTGAGCTTGCCACTTAGTGCCACGTATTTGATGCTGTTGCACAATAAAAACTGTCTTGATCCTTGTCCCCGATATCTATCTTTGTTCTTTTTTAGATTTAGTCAAATGTACCATGGGTTGAGGGCTCTCACAGACCCACTGCATTTTAAATATCAATGAATGCAACTGTTAGCACTTGAATATTCAAAGGGCCTCTTTGAGTATGTGCATGCGAGCTGCATGCTCCCATTTGTCAGAGTGGCCAGGCTCTGTGGCAAGACGTGAATGGAAATTTCTGTTTGCTCTTGCGTGTGGAGAGTAAGCTGTTGTATGAGAGGAGAGAGAGTGAGAGAGATTTTCACTCAGGCTTTTCCTGATGCACTTGGACATAATGATGGAGATGGCAGTACCTCTCTTCCTTTTGTCAGTTCATATTTTCAAGAGGCTCTACAGGCTCCCTCTTTGCCTCTCTCAGTTGCGTCAGGGACATTGCAGCGACTTCTCCATGCCACAAGAACCCCCACAAGAAGATTCCTCAGAAATAAACAAAACAAACCCTGCAGGTATTTACCATCATTCTCTTAGACAGAATGGTGTATTTTCTGAATCCACCTGTAAAATGGCTATATGTAGTTGACAAAGACAGATGCCAGTCCAATGGGGATACTTGCACAGGCAATGAGTTACAGAAAGGCTCCTTGCTCTTAGCATCATCTTTAGGCCATAAGTGGTGCTAAGTGTGAATATTCACGGTAATTTCCTTCCTGGTTTAATTGAGCATGATCTGCACAAGGTCAATGAGTGGGGAATTTCAAAGACTGCTGTCCGTTTTGAAGAAGGTCTAAATGGCTCCCTCATTCATGTGGGCCCAGGCACTGGCTATACTTGCGGCTAATAACAAATTAAAGGCTAGTGTTTTTCGGAAGAATAAGCCACACGGGATGAAAGAAGCTCAAGCCAAGGCTGTTATTTGCGATTAGCGTGTGGGTCAGGGTTTCCCTTTGGTCTAGGTCAACGTGTGGAACAATCTAATGAGTAGGCAGCCGGGGCTGGGTTTCAAACACCAGACGCAAAGAGGGCACTCAGCCACCTACAACCTTCTTCAAAAATATGCACAGACCCCTCCTTACGCTCACTCTCCTCCCTGCCGAAAAAAGCAAAAAAAAAAAAAAACAATAGCCGCTACCATGAGAAAAACAATTCTGTAATTTTTGGACTTAAGTGATAAAGAAGAGCCCTTTCTCTCGCTGTAGTTTCAGCAGACCTACGTGGGTGTCTGTGTATGTCTGCGTGCTTTTCAGAGTGTGCATTCGTGCATGTGTGTGTGTGAGCCTTTATTTGTGTGTATGTGCTGCTGACGCTACCTGGTGGCTGTAGGCGGCATGGCGCTCCAGCAGCAGCGGGGTGAACAGCTGGACCAGGCGCTCAGTGCTGAGGATGCACTGCTCCTTGAGCAGAAGGGCGTGCTTGAACCAGCGATCCCACAGCCGAGCGGCATCGGGGGGGAGGCAGGAGCTGTGGCAGGGAGGGAGGGAGGGAGTGAGAGACGGAGGGAAGTGGGGTGCGGATGGAGAGAAAGAGAAGCTCTCTCATTGGATACACAGTAGGAGATGTGAAAATAATATGCAATTGTAATTCCTTACAGAGTGACAGGTTCAATGAATGTCAAGACAACTGGGGTAGCTCAGAAGTTTTAAACTTCCATCACAGGGAGATGTAATGACATTTGTGCCACACTGTCTGATTTTTATAGTGCAGCATCCTATAAGCTTGTTATACTGTGCCATCTTAATGTACTCTATTAGACCTAGATCATAAATTAATTCAAGAAAACATGGAGAGGATAGAGACAGCCAATATACTCCTGGTTGAAAACTGGCTAAAAGGTCAAACAGCCAACAGGCATCTCCACAGGAAAGAAGGGGTGTAAATGAATCTGCTAGATACGTTTATTTGGACTGAGTATATGTTAGCGGGAAAGGTCTCAGTGAAATCAATAGAGTAGTGAAGCAGAGCATGGATTTGCTGCAGAGTATAACTACTCATTATCAAAAGGACTGGAAGTCACAGATAGGGCATTTTAATTTGCTCATGACATTCACCCGTGCAGTGTTACCTTCAAAGGTGACACCACTGATGACCTTTACATTTGTGGACAAGTGAGACTATGTCGAATGGCAGCGCACACAATATCAGCTAGTTTTGTAAGTGTGTCTTCCTCTCGTCTGGTCAAAATATCAAATAAATAAAAAATAAAGAAAAGCACTGGCAGGTATCCTCTCTTTATCTGAAAAGTGGAATTTACCTTTAAGTCTGTTCACTTTCTGTATGAAAAGAAGAGAAAGATTTATTGAACTCTGTCACTTCCAGAGCACTGATATTTCTGCTCTGAATTACTCCATTATGACACATATTTATTACAGGAGCAGCAGGAGTTGAAAATGTCTCCCTTGACACACACACAAACAAACACAGCCCTGATGTCAAAAGCTGCTAGCAGGCAACACAATACTAAAGAGCACTAAAGCTGTGACACAACAAAATCAGCTCCAGCATCCGGCATTTGTTTTTCCAAAAGTATCTATTATATTATGCATGGAAAGACACTCATTAAAAAGCTTTTTCAGACAAATAATCAAATCTTAATTTAGCATTAATATTATATTTGCAATCTCAAAATCACAAGTTTCAATAATTTGAAAAAGAAGATAGACAATTGAGGAAAAAAAAAAAAACAATCACATCAAATGCCTTATCTTTGGTGGTGGCTTCACAGAGAAACCAGGAGGCTTACCTTATTTCCTCTGGCTCAGTGCTGGACTGGTGAGCACTAACTAGGTCCTGTGGTAGCAGGCAGCCCTTTGCTGTGCTCCATGACAACCTCTGAAGCTCATGAAGGACGACTGCTCCACATGCTTCAAGGTCCTCGTCATTCAAGCCCGCTCTGCTGTTACAAAGGCTGCCCAATATATAGAGAGCAGTCAGCTATCGCCATGGAGCCCTGGGCTCAGCCCGCAGGTCAGGAGTCTCACACACACACATACACAAGTATAATCAAACACACCAATGCACACAAGCACAATGATAGCAGGAGTAAACATTATACCAAAGGCCACGGCAGGAGATCACCACTCTCTGTCCCTCTTGAGGTAGTGCTGGCATCATTTATACCTTTCATGTTTGCCCAGATGGGGATAAGTGTATAATTTGGGTTTAGAAAGAGTTAGAAAGTTTCCCACTGCCAGACATTTATCCATAAATACTTTGTCACAAAAGCTCCAATTATGGTAAATTAATCATGCTATGAAATATAAAAAGGCTTATGAAAAATAAGCTCAGTGTAATGAAACATGGGCACTCCACCGTCCTCCATCTCCCCGACACCTAATTGCTGAGACCAATAATTCAACAGTAACGGGTGGTTACTATAACAATTCGACATGTTTCGAAAAACCCCTCAGAAATGAAGACGTGTGTGCATGCTGTCAGTGCCGAGTGATGGCACTTCATCTAAAGTGAGAGCCCTTGGTGGTAAGACAATGCGCATTCCCCCAGATCTGCAGAACATGCTTGATGAGTGTTTAAAGAAAAAAAAAATCTGTGTTTCGAATGAAAGAGAAAATACAGAAAAGGCACACCTGATAATTTTATTGACTTTTCTCCCATCAATCAATGAGTCCCTGTAGACATCTGTCCGTTCATAGTGGAGTTGCCCTTCGATGTGGTTCAGCAGATGAAAGAGTCCTTCGTGTGAGAGCCTGAAAGAATATTACCCATTTAAATGGCTGAAATTAAATTTTTTAAAAAAAGGGAAAGGTCATTTGATCAATAATCCCACTATTTGTAAAAGGAAGATGCCATTTGATCAAAACTTCTGTGATATGTTTTCTTCTCCAGGTGATTTTACTTGAGTTGTTCAAGGACTGCTGGAGGAATCTTGTCATTAGAGTGCACTGCCATGGGTTGGGCCTTTAGCTATTCAAATAATGTGTATTGATGGTGACGGAATGACAGGTTGCACAGGGACGCTCGACATAAAAGCTTGTTGTTCATGTGGTCCAACATAAAAAAATGATAGAATTGGATGCCTTCTGCAGGGGAGGAATATGAAAAGAAATTCTTAGTTGTCAGTTCTTCAGTTTAATGGCAAAATAAAGTTAATTACAAATGTGTGACTTGGTAGTAAAAAGAAAAGAAAAGAAAAGAAAATCAAAAAGTGAATATAGTAACAACTCTTTAACACTAAAATAAAATCCCACATTCAAACAAAAATAAGAAGAGCAAAAAACGTTTCAAGGGGGAAAAAGAGACTCAAGATTATTTCTTTTGGTAAGAGATTTACACTTTAATCTGACCCTGTGTGGTGCTGCAAAATGAGAAATGGATGCCTAATGCATGTGGATATCTCTTTCTTGAGCATTAAGCTCTGGGTGGCCCTCATTGAATTCTCCCAGAAATCCCAAGCCGAGAGATCCCTGAGCCCCACTACATAAAAAGGGCCAAAAAGAATTTATGACAATCTGTAATGGGCTCACGGGTTAGGGGTCAGCAAACAATTGCTCCTTCTCTTTTGCAGGTTGTTTCCTGGTAACATCCTGATTAAGCTGGAAGCTTGAATTATATCCATGACATTCTGTAGTGTGCAATCCATCTGCACTAAGTCCTCTTCAATGTGGCTGAAGTAGCATAGGCAAAAGCTCTGTCCCCCCCCCCCATCGTCAGCGTGGGCCTTGAAATAGTCATCATCTTTCCCTTTCCACTTTATTTGTCAATGCTCTTCAAAAAGAGACCTTTAGAGAGGGAGAAAGTGAATTTGTTGTGTGTTGCTGCAAACCTCTCTCTCTCTGTGTATTGTTGCCAGGTTTCATGGCAAGGTCTTCAACCTCACTTTAGATGCTGCTGTTTGTCCGCATGTCGACATCATCAGGAGTGTATTGTTAGCCAGGAGAAAGAGGTCAGCCTCTCTGCAGTGATATTGCTCTACAGTGCACACTATCATCTCCGAGGGTGATTTACCATGCGGAATGGCCTCACCATTGAGTGATTGGTGTCAGGTGAATCTCACCACGCTGACACAGAAAATAAAACGCACAAAGAAGCAGGAAAATATACCAAGTAATAATAGCACAGGGAGTGCAAGAAACTGCAAGGGTAAATTTGGAATATGTCCTACACACAGGTAGCACACAAACTACTCTATGCTACAAAGTACTCTATGCTAGTGTGCAATAAGTTAACAAAAAATAGTCTTATGTTAAAAAAAAATAAAATAAATAATATATATATATATATATATATATATATATATACATATATATACATATATAAATAAAGGACACATGAAAGAAATGTGTTTAAAACACATAGCAACACACAGAGCTCTATTTCAATTATGTAATTAACTTTTAAGCTTATGTAAAACAATGTGCTTCACTTTGATTTTTCATTAACAAAATCAACTAAACAAACAAACAAAAAAAATCACCTTACCCTGTATCACACGCTGTCGCCAATATAGCAGAACTGTCATGCAGTTCAGGGGTACCATATTTAAGAGGACAGAGTAAGGCCATTATGATGAGACTCGAAGAAACCTGAGGGATATTTCTGTCATGTAAACTCACCCTGGCCATGCTGGAGGCAGAATATAATGGAATAATCTAATGAATTGCTCTGGCTTGTTTTTCCAAGCTGAGAGCTGAATGGAGGGACCGATATAAACTCTAACCTTGAGAGAAAGGGGGGTGAGGTGGGGGGGACGCTAAAGACTGGATGCTCTCAGAGCTTTACATCAAAGCCACTGGTTTTCCCCTCATACACAGAAGCCCTCCGAGTTAACAATGAAAGCTGCAACCCCCACCATCTTCTCCCCAGCACAGGCTAACTGCAGCTCCTGTTGAGGTCACACTGTAACAGTAGAGTAGACCACACAGAGACGCTGTCATGCACAAACAAGCATCCTCTACTGTCAAGGAGCAAAAATAATTCTGCACATTGTTTCCAGCACAGATACAAACCAAACACTTGATTTGACCTCTCTGAATGGATCTTCCTGTTTGTGGCTACAGTAACCTATCTTGTTTGCATTGGTGAGGAATATTTTTTTTCCTGACAGTGTTTATCTGATTCTAACAGGGCACTGCAATAAACTGCTCAACAATAAGACGGTAAACAATAGGGGTTTATTCATTGCATTAAAGCATTGATAATAGTGCCGATTCAACTGCATCGAACTGCTAAAAGAAATAAACAGACTGAGTCGCTTCGGCCTCAAACAACATGAAATGCTTTGAATCGAATTGTTAACAATTCTTAAAAAAACGAAACAAAACAAAACAAAAAAACAGGCCTAACATTGTGGTGACTTGAATGGAGTCATTTGTTCTATTGTATGATTTCTTTCACATTTCAGAAAAAATCTTACATTGTGGTATGGGTTTATTCAATAAATATACATTTTTGGCTAAAAGCAATTAATCATTGACTCGGTCATGGTTTATAGCCTGAAATCTATCTGAATTGTTTCAAAGCATACAAACCGTTCAAATCGCTGTCTAGTGAATCTTGGATGGAAGTGAATCTCTGTTGAGCTAACGATGCACAAACATAACCTTGACAACAGAGGGACATTTAGTTTTTTAGAGCATAAGAGCTCATGCTCATCTCTACACGTACTGTAGAGACAATGCATAGGCTGTGTTCACGAGGGTTCACATGAGCTTTTCTGTGGTTCCAACTCCATCCAAAATGATCCTTCAACTCACAGGCCATCATCACGCTAAGGATTTGTGGCTGTGAGTGTTGTCCACATGCCCACCCTCCAGAACACTCTATGACGCCACAAATTTCCTCCTCCACTGGGGACTTCCTGAGGTCTCTCAAGCAGAAAATTGCTCTGTTACAGCATTATCTTGGATTATGGCAATATTGTCGGTCACGGGTCCTGAGCTCTCCCTATAAGGTGCATCACTGAGCGGGGTGGCATGGAGCGTGACTCCCACAATCCTCTCTGTCAGCCTAAAATGTGATGGTGGCGAGGACTGTACGGTGTCTTTACCCGCTCCTATCAGACAGTCCCCTTTGGTTTAGGATGGCCACTCTGGAACACTCTCCTTTCTAGTTTTAGAACACTTTTGTTTAATTCGCGGAATAAAACACTGACTGAACAGCATGCACTGTCTAAGAATATGCTAAAACAAAATAAATGTGCATGTTTTCAGTGAGTCACTATGAATCAGCCAAACAGTGATGGTAAGACAGGGGCTTGGCGATACATGGATGCTATATTGATATTGTGATGAGACCAGATATCATCTGGGATTTTGGGTATGGCAATATTATGATGCGGCATGAGTGTAGCCTTTTGTCAGTTTTAAAGGGTGTATTATAGCTTGTTACAGCTGTTGTTGTAGCTGTTCTATTATTTGTCTGTGCCTGCTTGGTCATCATATCCATGTTGCTGATTGTTTATGAAAAATCCCTAGTGTGTAAATATCTTAAGAAAGCACTAATAATCATATCAAGGTAGTCCATCAAAGATAGCATGATGTTCGATTTTGGTCATATTACCCAGGCCTAGGTAAGAGGTTGCACATACCTTTCCGTGGCAGCTGCGTGAGGTATGGGATCATTATTTGATTGGGGTCGGCTCCTGGACTCAGAGAGGGAGGATGACTCTCGACCGTGCTTATCACTCTCTCCAGGAGTGTCACTCCTCTCAGGCGTCGCTCCCGCAGATGGGATGATGTCTGGGTGCGCCACACCCTCAGGTAGATCCTCCTCCAGCTCAGAGTGCGTCAAAGAGACGGACAGGTCGCTAGCACTGCTCACCGAGAGCTTCACACTGGAGCTGGGTGTGCTGACGTTCTCGCATCCACCTTATTTTAAATGATAGAAGGGCATAATAAATTGCATTCAACTGTTAATCTGCAGATAACACAATGAAAAGAAAATACCCACTACTTAAAAATATTATGAGACAGTAACTTTGAGTTAATAATGCTGCAAACCTGGCCCATCTCCAGATTCCTCTCCAAAGTGGGCTTCAGGCATCGATTGTCTCAGACTTCTCTCTGCTTCCCCTGTTACAGGCAGCTGATGGACAGCCTCTCGGGAGACAGAGTATTCTGCAGGGAAACTCTCGGCCCCCATGGGGTTAATGCTGCTGAGAGGTGAAGGATTCTTCTCGGGCCTCGTCAAGGTCACTGGAGGTGAAGGCGCTTGTTCATCATCACCTCCAAAAGGCACACCACCAGCTGTGCCTGTTAAGGCACGAACAGATGGGAGCACCGCCACCATCCTTTCATGTTTGTCACTCAAATTACAGCCATCGGGGGAATCGTTTGAGCCTGAAATGTCATCTGATAAATGCGGTCGGTTGTCGGCGGCAGCCTCTCCGCAAACTCTGAAGTCCTTCAAAAGGCCACTTGGTAGACGTTCAGGGGAGTGCATGCTGCGATTGGGTGAACGATGCAATGCTTGGTGAGAGTGTTCACTTGTGGTTGCAGCTTCAGCAGCAGGCTCTTTGGAGGTCTGCAAGCCCATGAAAATTGCTGCTGGTGGATATTTGAAATTCTTGTCATGGTGTTGTTTGTGTACAGCATCAACCTGTAAATATTAAAGACACAATCATATACCATGTCCACTGTTAGCAAGTCAACTCTCCATTATCACCGGCAAAAAAACGCCAAGTATAATACAATTCCGATAAGCCAAAAAGATGGCAAGATTGTTGCATGCCGTCATGGGCATTCAGTGTTCCCCACAGGAAATAAAGACTACTTTTCAAAACTGCTCATGAATTCATATGTGTATAATTATTTCGCCTCTTGAAATGTTAAACTCTTAAATGAAGCAAAATGGGTTAATCTCTACAGAAATTTAATTCAAGTGTGTAAAACTATCTGCTTTTCAATTTTGAATAAGGGTAGCTTATTTGGGCCAAGGTCAGAATTCTCTTCACACCATCTTTCAGAAGAATGTCTCAGGATCAATGTTTTAACTTTTAATCTTATTAGAAATCCTCTACGCAAGTTTTGATTCATGTCTGCAATGTCACCGAGGGGGGGAGAGAGAGCAGCAAAAAAGCCTCCCTCCAAACATAATAACAAAAAGCATGGCTTCTGTTTCTTTTCTGATAAGCGTCTTAAATACCAAACAGTTAGCTGCTTAATAACATTCACTGTAAACCATGCAGCCTGCCCAGCAGATCCACAAAGTAGGTAAAAAAGAGGAAAAGTTAATTTCTTGGCTGAGTGATTCCATCGGTAGCTGCAGGGCAAAGTAGAAAGTGTTTCACTAAAGTAGCAATTGATTCTTCTATCAATCTGCGGCACGCGTGTGCTCTTCCAAGGAATGTATTAAATATGAAAATCATATCCCGTTATCATCTGTCTCCAGCTTTCAGCCCGGTAAGCTTCCCTTAATGAATGCTGCAGCCTGAGGGACATGCACACTGCCAGCCAATGGCTTGTATGCATAATGGAGTGACGGTACCATTTTGCTCATTACAATATCGACAGGCTGAGGGGGGTTTTGCACACAGTTACAAGTGACTGCTCTAGACAGCATGCTCCAAGTTATTATGAGATGTCTTAGACATTTCATCTAAAAGAGCTTTAACTGCTTTAAGTGAAGGGAGAAAGCAGCTATGGGCTTGAACTACATCGCTTGTACAGATGCACCAGCTAGGATTAGACACCTGCGCTATTACAGATACACAGTTTAAATGTAGACTTCTGTACAGATTTACCCCGCATAATGTCTACTTTCCTTTGTTGTTCTAAACCTGCACACACAGCTTGATAGAACTGAGATTTGCATTAACCTTGTAAACATTACAAAAAAGGAAAGGATTTGATACAGAAAAACAAGTAGCCTTTTTTGTCATACAACAGAATGCGTAAAAAAGCAAGCAAGCATCGAAAATCACACAGCATACTGTAGAAAATCGGTTTGTTGTTTCATCTGTATGATTTCAGCAAAAACAAAAACAAACCAAAAACATCAGAAGCCACCGCCAATACTACTGGCTGATAAATGGTGCGACTCTAAATTAAATTTTAAAATATATTTATATAGAGTATATAAACACTGAGTCTATACATATAAACACACATACAAACAATTTATGCTTTTCTTATGAGTCATTTACCACTTCAAGCTCTTGCTCTCTTTTCTTCTTTGCTGCCATAAATCTGGAAATTTTATTCGAGCACTCAGCCTGTTGAAAAAAATAGACAGATAGATAGATAGATAGATAGATAGATAGATCATCTATTGTGTTTTTTGATAATGAAGACATTTTGGACAAACTGATATGCTGCACGTAAAGTGACACTAAACATTTGCAGACACTGGGGATTTTGGCTACATGATAATGCTGTGTGTTGAACATGATCTGCAAACACCCAGACGTGTGTGCCTGTGTGTGGGGGCTGGTGAAATTCAAAATGGCCCAATGTCAAACGTCAGTCAGTCACAACGGGTTTTCCCTGGTGAGTGTCCTCCACGTGGCTGCCAACACTTTTAATCAATTATCTGACAAACCAGACTGACTGCTTTAATCCCGGCTCCAATTAAACAATCTAACGGCAATGTTAATGGCACAGGGATTAACTCCAACATCCCAAGCCTTTTCTTCAAAAAAAAAAAAAAAAAATTACCAACAACTATTAAAAGATCACCTACAAATGCTCAACTACTTCCTTTTGTTGTCTATTTGCACTGAATTATTTTTTTTTTATTTTATTTTATTTATTGCGTAATATGGACAGTGATTACAAATAATAGAAAAGATTACCTTTAAATGCTCATATGGCTGTGTGTCTGAGTCAACACTCTATGCATCTAGGAAGAATTTTCTTTTCTTTTTTTTTTGCTAAGTGTGTGCGTGTACCAAAATGTCACATCTGGTGATATCCACATTGAAATCAAAAGGAAATTGGCCACCCAAAATAACAACAAACATGTAGGACTCATAAAGCATCGAGAGGAAATAAACCAACTGCTTGAGGGGAGAGAGAGAGAGTAAACCTCTGGAGCACTTCAGAGTCTCTATATTGGGCAATTAACTCAGTGAGTCATAATTAACCAATTTTGTTAATTCGATATTAAGCTGTCAAGCACTGTCGTTGAGTTTTAAGTGATAATCTGACTGGCTCATTGTTTTCTTCCTTGCTCATTTGCCTGTCATGATAAATTGCACTGTTTGAGTGTTGACTATTGTCACATCAAGCAATTGCCAGTAAATATTCCGACAGTGTATGAAAATTAGAGTATGATATAAAGGCAAATGGGGGGTAAACATGCGGCATTTATATGTCCACATTTACTATAAAAAATGTCACACACTGTCTGATCAGTATAAAGGTCCACTGGTGACCTGTGAGAATACTTTCTGTACTGAACTGTTTTCTGCTAAATATATAAAATCATATGTGGAGACAAATATTTTGATTAAAGTTAAACTGTTTAACTTGGATCAATTGAGCGTGTAGGAACAAACATTGTCCACGTTGTGGCACATAATATTGTATAATGACTGAAGATAGGCTAATCCATAGAACAAATGAAACTGTGTGTGTGTGTGTGTGTGTGTGTGTGTGTGTGTGTGTGTGTGTGTGTGTGTGTCTGTGTGTGTGTGTCTGTGTGTGGGTGTGGGGGGTATATACCCTTTGTTGAAGCAGGGGGCCACGATCGGGCCAGTGTTCCTTCATGCTCATTTCTATGCGCTCCACATCCCTCAGAAGCTCAAGGTTTCTCATTTTCGCCCGTGTCTCCCTCTCACAGATTTCCTTAAGATAACTGCGCAGTTTGGCACGCTTTATCTGTGAGCTGAAGGCAGTAGAGAACTATTATTTAAAAGAAACACTATCTAAAAGCACTGTCAAAAATAAGAGCCGCCCTTTCAAAAGAGAATGCTACGTGCCACGTATTTTTGTTATTAACCAAATCATGTGTTCATGCCTCCTATCAACACACGCTTCACTGATGAGATCATTTAGGCTACAGTGGAAACAGACTGCTCTCCTTCTAGGCAAAGAAGCAGTGGGCTAATAGAAATTTAGTACAGCAGCCATATCTTCATAGAATAAATAATTTCAGATTTTGACAATTAAATAAACTCAAGTGACCATGCATCTGTGCACAGAAGACATAGAGATATGTGCTAAACCCTTTCAGGCACTGATATAGACTTCAGTCATCTATGCTGACTCTTCACTGCCATATCAAACACACTACAGCTGTAGTCCTGAGTAGCTACAAAGTCATGTTACAAGTGTGACAGACAGCTGAAAAGAGACTAGAGTGGCTACCAACAACAAAAGCAAAAGTTTGATTGCTAAGACAGTAACCCAGGTGGCTTACACTCTCTTATCAGATATGCAATAGGCGAACAGCTCCCTCTCCAGCTCCAGCCTCCGCTTCTCACTGCAAACACACAGGAGCTGTCAGCAACACAACACAGCAGGGTCGTCGTGCTTTGCTCAGTGAGTAAGTTATCAAAGAGGTTTACGTGTTACTTATCACAAATTAACTGCAGTGAATGTGCAAATGATTCATGCGCTCTTCGTATTAGCTGCAAGTTCACAACAAAAGGATACGCATTAGCTTTAGCATAGCTCACATGCGAGCGCAAACGTCTCTAAGTCATCTCAGGTTAGCTTCAACCTCAACCTACGTCTATATATTAGCTGCATAAACCTGTCTGACTTGTTATGTGAGCTGTGAGGAGTTTTTGTTGCTTGCTAACAATGGTGCAAGTGTCGTTATCAGCTGGTAGCAGAGCTAAAGTGCCGTACTGCAGCTGTGTCTGCGCTAGCTGCCTAGCTAAGCTGCTCTCCTCCAGCAGCAGGAGGCTAGCAGGCAGGAGAGATCACAAATCTCAGCGTGTCCCCGCTAAAAAACAGGACTACAGCCTCACCTTTCGTGCATGCTTTTCTGAACAGATCCTATCTTTTCATAGTATTGGTCCTCGCTGAGAGCCATGCTGGCCGTTTTCTCCCGCTTGGGCTCTTCCGTGGAGAGGAGGCGGGTGGCATGTGTTTACGTTGGTTACCATGAGCACCGCTTCCCAGAAATCCCTGCTGATAAACACAGCGACCACGTGGCGCGCGAGCTCCTCTCGAGACTGCTCGTTTAAAATCTTTCACACACACGGAAAATTATATGCAAATCAAATAAAACTCAAGGTAAGGTCAGGCGGTCTGTAGTTGTGCCAGTCTGCGTAAGGCATCACAAATTATTCTTTAATTTCATAATGTTGCCGTATTAACAAATAGTAATAAATGTTGTTCCCAGAATGAAAAGTGTGTAATTCTACAAACCCTCCTTTGCTGACAGAAATCTCTTACTGTACATCTATGAGCTGACTGTTTAGGCTAAATGCCAGCCATCACAAGGCTTGCTTTGTCTTTAGCTGATAAGATACTCTCTCTCTCTATCAGATACATTTTCATGTCTCATTTTCTCTGATGGCTACTATATCATCCCCTGATCTTGTCATGCATTTTCAAAGTTCAGCACTGACAGATCTCATAATGTCATGGTTTGACTGGAGCAGTGTGTCATTTCGTCAAAGGCGGCAACACGACAAGTCCTTGCTGGGATTCTGTGATGACAGCCCCTCCACATGCAGACCCCAATCAAGCAATTTCCCCAATTCCAGTCCCATCAAATTGCTCTTTAGCTGTTGAACTGGGGAGTTTTGTTGTCCCTTTCTCATGCTAATCTCCCCTATTCAGCATCTCTCTGTGAGGCTATTTGTTGTGAAATAAATCCCCTTGTTTGCCTCCTGCATGTATAATTGATATTGTTGCAGGGCTTTTTGTTTGTGCAGCGGAGAGCTGAAAGGCAGCATTTTGGAGGTGATGAAGAAAATGGGAGTCGCAGCATTGCTGCTCTGGCTGAGCCTAACTGAGTTTAGTGCCAGTGATCAACCTTGTTGGATGTCACATTGTGTGTTCAGTAGATGATGGCTATAGCATTGTGGACAGCAGTTTTAAGCACTGTGCGGGATGGGTTTGAATGACCTGCCTGACTTGCCTTGCTTGTGTAACAGACAGAGAACCATCAAGATGTTTTGGTGCCATGCCCGATGTGGAGTGTTGTGACTGAGATAGAAATCAAGAGACTTCACACGAGGAGGCAAAGTCTGGAGTCAACTTGTAACTTAAGAAATGTCGGTGAGTATGAGTACAATCACTCTGCATAGACAAAGAATGGTGAAGGCCACAGGGCCCACAGAGCCATTGTGTCTGCTGCACACTGTGTTGTTGAGCCTCTTATCTATCTCTTAAACTTGCAGTAAGTCAATGATAAAATCCCCACCACAATATTCCATATCATCTACATATCCTCTTTAGTCAGAATAACTTACAGTACAATGCCTAAAAATCAAAAGATTTTGGTTTATTGTAGTGATAAAGCAGCTTATAGCCTTTGCAAGTTTTGATAAATGTGTGATAGTGACATGCTACATTTTTAAATCAAAACTATTACATGGCAACACAGAAATTATCATTTTCCCTGTTTCTTTTATACAGTGTTTTTGCACTGTTCTCTCCCTCCCCGTTGTTCCTCTGAGGACATACAATATATATGGTCATTGATATGCCCTAACAGAGGTCAAAATTTGCATGAGAATTAAGAGCTAGTAAATTAAATTGATATTCAGCACACATCTCCGTTGAATCCTTCAGACCTTTGTTCCTCTGCCTGGCAGAGCCCATGTTCAGCCGCTAGCCAGTCAGAAACATCTGTGCAGTTAATAATTTGATAAACAGCTTATACAAATGCCAAATTATCTTCTCTGAACCCCCTACCCTCCTCCCCCTTTCCCCCCCTTGTATGAGACTTGGAACAGTTGGCTCGCCTCTCTGTGATGCACATGTTGGGTTTATCTGTGTTTTGTGGCTATTCTGCCATACCTCTGGTTTTCATGTCTCTCCCTCCACTCCTTTCACTATCACTTAGATATTGAAGCAGTTTGGGGTTAATTCAAATCCTCAGTTCTCATCTATGGTTGAGAGTCAAAGAAAATGGTGTAGAGGTTGTCCATTGTAACCCATTGTGAAAAGGACTTAGACTGTGATTGAACATTTATTATTCAGCATTTACAAAAAAAAAAAAAAAAAGTTGTGAACAAAAACTGACATTTGTGAACACATTTGAACGTTTACAATGCCACTATGGTTCCACTGAGTTGAAGCCTATTGTTTGCCCAGAGCTCAGGTGAGTCCCCCTGAAATTGCAAATTAAGATAGGCCATATTTTCCCAGAGTGCATTCTACATCAGAGTGTAAAAGCTTTCAAGTTCCATGTGTTAATTCAATGGTCACTTGTTTCTGTAATTGGCTGATGCCACCAGCGGAAGAGATTTGACCGGGCTTTTATAATCGTTTCAAAAACTAGGCACTTGTATTTGGCACAGCTATAGTTTGATTTTCACAAAGTTATATTAAACGGATTAAATGAGTCCAGATGATGATATTAGTAGTATCTGTGAAAGAAAAAAAAAAAAAAACATGGCTGATTAAAATTTAAAAAGGATAGAAAATATCACAGATTCTGAACTGTGCGTGTGTGTGTGTGCACGCTCATGCACTGCATGCTTGCATCCAGTTTATTTGCATCTCTGTGTTTAGTGTGTGCATTTTGGGTGTACATTTTGTGACTGTAAGAGGAGAGCAATTAGGTAAGTGTTGTCAAGTGGATAAAAAGGTGCAACAAATCCCCTTCATAATTTTGTGGGAAAGAAAGCTGACAAAATAAAATGGGATGGAGGAAGCAAGTTTCCAGTGCTTGCCTTTTTTTGGTTTGAAATTAACAAGAAATTGAACAAAGTCTAAAAAAAAAAAAAATGTCAAGAAGCTGTGTCATTGCTCAGAGTGACAATAATTACAATACTCCAAAAATATAGGGAGTGTTCCGTATGCATTATGAATGGGGTGTGACCTTATGCTAATTTGAAAACTGAGCTTTGTTTAGGTACTGCATCTCATCATGGGTAATTATAGAGGATATTTCATGCTTTGAAGCAGCATGCTTTGTATAACATACTGCAGCTTTCCTTAAAATTTGTGAATCCAAATATTGGCAAAGCACAGGGTTAGAGGAAAAAAGGTAAGGTATCCAGCATTGCCTGTAAAAAAAAAAAAAAAAAAAAAATCCAGTTCATAGACTTGAGCATGTTTTCTCCACCATCAGTATGGATGACTGAGGGAATGAGATTCACCATGATGCTGCGCTTGCTGGTAATTTGAATAAACATCAGGGCAGTCTTGAGTGCTGTCTGAGAGCACAATGCTTCAGTGTGGTTTCCAACAAAGACTCCCAGGTCTGAGGACAGTGAACTGTTGTTAGCGCAGGCATGTCTTGTGATGTCACAGTGTAGAAACTAGATTTATTCTCCATTTTCCTTCTCCTATTTTTTTTTTTTTTGCTCCTTCCCATGGGCCTTTGCTGCTTTTGTCTGGTGTCATCTCAACTCTTTCCAATCATTTTCACACACCCGCGGTCCACACAAGTCAGTGTAAGTGGGCGAGAGACACAGGAAGCAGAGGATCATCTCTCAGTTTGACAAGAGTCGGTGAGCCTGGAGTTTGACCGACAGCTGATAGCTGGGTCGGTGCGGCGCCTAGTAGCGGATGAGGGCAGCGTGTGTGGTTGTCGGATGACGAGATCCATGCTGGCAGGGCTGTTTGGGTCAGGCGTATGACAGCTAGGGCTTGATGTCTGGTCCCTTGGTGGGCCTTGCTGGCTAGTCTGATCCCTGACCTTGTTAACACAGTAAATATCCTCCTCCATGTTTACCAGCTCTGGCTCTGGGGTAGTGAACTGGCTGTCATGCTGTGGGTCACTGCACTGAAGTGAACCCATTACTGATGCTGAACTGGGAGCTGGCTTTTGTTGTTTCTGGTTCTGTCTCCCTGTGCATCAATAGCTCCACCATTGAACTGATGTATCAGCCAAGTAAATGCTCACAAGCAATGTTTTTTATGTGCTGTAGCGATGTTACACATGACACACCTATACACTGGTATGTGATGCAGGATTTTAGCTCAATCTTAAATTTTCAATTATATTAGGAATGATATTCCCAATTATATTTTCCAAAATCATTGCAAAAATGCTGCTATGATTTTGCAAAATACACTACTAAGCTCTGTAACTTTCTGTCATTACTAAAGCAGCATAGCCCTGGTTGTCAGAGATGGCATAGACTGTTTAACAGCTCATTATATGAGCACCTCTCCCCACATCCAAAGAGCCAATCCAGCCCTGGATGGCCTATTTGACCCCCTCCTCCAGGAGAGGCCCACAGGGCACATGTCACATCCACATTAGGGCATTAGGGAGTGCTTTATTTGTTTGCGTGAGGGGCATCCTCTCTTGTCTCTTCCCAGGGTCAGACTCGGTTGACACCACCACTGGATGTCATCGCGCTTATGTGGGTTTAGTCTTCCAGGTCAAATTATCCTTCAATTTGGACTGAAATTGGGAATGGCAAAGGCATGGATCAGCTCAGGCCTGGGCTCTCTCCTCTGTATTAAGCCATCACAGTGATGTAAGGCGAGCTCATATAATGAACCCTGTCACCGCTACCACTGCACCAATATCCCCACAACAGAGCATGCATATTGATTGCAGATTGTGAGTGTGTGTGAGTGTGTGTGTGTGAGTGTGTGTGTGTGCGGGTGAGTGAGTGTGTATATGTACGTGTACATGTGCACAAGCTCGCCTTTTTCCAGCAAGGAGCAGGGGAATCGTGTTACTCTCTGACTGATTAGAAACCTCATGCATAGGAAATCACGACAGAGACACTGCTCCCCATCTGCCCGCAGTGCAGGTGAAAACAATTTACACATCGGCAGGCTAATGGATACATTCATAGGGAGCACAGACAGAGAGAAAGAGGGATCGAGGGGGAGAGGAGAGAAAAGGGGAGAGAGAAAGGGAGAGGTGTTGTAATGGGCCCGGGCCAATGCAGGCCAGTGGCCCTGGTCAGGCGGCCAAGCCAGATAGCAGCGTATCAGATAACACATAATCACTGGGGTCAGAGACTAATGAATGCGGTCGTGGCCCACCAGAGCAGGCTTTTGCCCGTGCTAAAGACACTTGTAAACAATTCGGCTGGGTGAAACATGGCAATAATATGTTGATTCAGCAGGTAATGAGGTTCTCCCTGAATCAATACCCCCAGCTAACCCCTCTCCCAGGTGGGCCAGTGAAGAGTAGCGAGCCAGGTTGGTGAGCGCACACCTCTGCCGATGACCTTTCCATGGCAGTAAGGACACGAGGCAGTCTGAAGAGGACTATTCTCGTATTGCACAAGGCGCTGAGTGTCAGAACTTTCATTCGCAGCAAGCAAATGAACAGGCAGGCGCTGCATGCTAATGAGCGGCAGGCTATTTTCCACCTTTTTTATCTGCACATTATGCTCTTGACTTTGGAGAAGGTGGGAATTAGGTTGGACCTCAGTGTCAGGCTGCCTGATGGCTCCGCTCAGGAAAAACTGGTAATTGAAGCCGATGGCTGCCGCGGAGGAGGTCTGAATTTGGAAATAAACAGTTTCAAGCACTGCACGTCATTTCTAGAGAGATGACAGGGGGAATGGAAATGAGCTGTCTGGATCTAATGTGCTTTCGCAGCAGGGAAAAAAGGGGGCCATCTTTCCGATAACAATTCCACTCATTAGGACTTCAGTGCCACCATAATGATGAGAGACCAAGTTGCTAAATTCAGAGAGGACAATTAGGAAATGTTGGCACCCAGACAGCCCAAGTAAACAAGTATGCATGGCTCTGAACTCTGTATATGTTGTAGTTTGACATTGTGAAATACATCCAAGAGCTTTCAAGGGGAGTTAAAAAAGGAAAAGCAATAAATGGCCTCCTACTGGGTAATTCTTATCACCGCAGCAACTTTGTCATTATTGCTTGTTTATTTGCATAATGGAAAATAGACCAATTAATTCTCCTCTCATTGGCAAAGTAAGTCATTTGTGTTTGATTTACAGCTTATTAAAGGGGAATGCTGCTGCTTTTTAGTTCAGATCTTGTTTTGTTGCTATAAAATTAGGGAATTGGACTTAAAAGCAAACATAATTTATGAAAAATTCGGTGCCCCATTATTGTCTCATTGTCTCCCATTTATTCATAGTTTAAAGTCTTGGTTTTGTGGTTTCTATCTTTGTGAGAGTGATGTGTATGAGTATGTTTCCATGTTCATCAAAAAATAAAAATAAAAACCTCAGTAATCCCTTGCCAGCAAAATAACATTTGGCAGTTCTTAAACTGATATTCCCAATCTCACCATTTTCAAGGACATTAATGCATGTGCACACATCTCTCTCTCTCTCTCTCTCTCTCTCTCTCTCTCTCTCTCTGTGTGTGTGTGTGTGTGTGTGTGCCTTATTGGTGCCATTGCAATGCCACTGTTACTGTTTACACCCCTTATGTAACATTGTACAGATTTCAGGATCATAGTGTTTTAAATTAGTGTGTTTAAATTACCAAAGAATATTCATAATTACAGAAGCTGGAGTGCCAAGCATTAGTTTGGCTGAAGTAAACAGACAGCATGAGGCTTCTGTGACTTGAAGGCTCATTTTCTCCAGTATACTCCTCTGCAATTTCTGCAGATGTGGCCTCTTCACCTTCTTCCCTCTTGGCCTCAATCCACTGTACCCCCTGTGGCTACCACCAACTTCTCAGGCTCGGCAGTGCTCTAGCCTAGCGCTGCGCTGTGTGTGTCCACTGCATCACTCTCCCCTTAGGAGCCAATGCCTCTCCCTATTTCAATTTCCAAAGGATTATCGACAACAATGCATTTCCTCAACAGTTGTGCAAACTTTTTCCATTCCCCTCCAATACCAGCTCTTCCCCCAGTTGCCCAAACAAAGCCCCAAACCCCAAAAATGTAACTTAGCAGACATTTAAGCAGCAATCCATGAGCTGAATGATGCTCTGCTCATTAAATGCTTTCAACATGGCTGCTGGGTTGCTCTTTCTTGCTGTGTTAGGGTAAAGAACTTGTTTATATACTTTCAAACAACAGCAGCAGTTAATCTCTGATGCTTTTTAATGTGGCATCGATGTGGCATGTCAAAAAGAGAAAAAAAAATGCAACCTTCCATGGACGCGGCATGCAACCTTGATGGAGCGGGTGAGACCACAGGGGTTTCTTAGACTCCGATAGCCTTCATGCTCATGAATAAAACAGGGGGTTTAGGGGGCTTCCTGTGCAGCTAATTCACAGTGCCGAGGTTCCAATCTGTTTTTATGGTACTTGGGCGGAACAATTTTTCTTTCCCTGCTTCAGGGCTGCATACAGCACAGAGAGCAGATTCTCCACAGCTCATACAGGGGTAGTAATTTGCCATAATCAATCACTGTGTGCTGGTGAGTCCAGTGCAGGCAGAGAGACATGATACTGCTCTCTGATACTGTTTTCTGGTGTTGTTTTTTTCAGTTTTGTGCAAATAAATAAAGCAGCACAGCTTGTAAAATTTCCCCTCATTCATGCTAAAATTTCTATTTTCATGTCATTGCGAGTGCAACTTTAATTTCTAGCAATATGTCACAATCAGTGAAACCAACTTAAGTTTGCGAGATTTATCACTAAAGTGTGTACTGTTTTATATAATTTGTGTATCCGCTTGTTGTAATGAAGACGCTTGATCTTATTCAACCAGAGTGGAAGTACAAAACTGGACACTTTAGTGCGGTGGCTCTTGCCAAAACACGAGCTGCCACTTCCTTGTCGTCACTCGCTGCAATTAGTAATGAGGAACGCAGTTCTCTGCCTTGTGAGTCCTGTTTGCAGACTCATTACCGGGCCCTGCTGGTTTCTCCAGCACTGAGAGGAAGTTAAACAAAGCGCCACTCACACACAGCCCCTCTGCAGCGACAACAGGCTCCGGACCCATTGCCGAGCGCTGAGAAGTGAAGGGCCTGCGAAAACAAACCACTACGACACCCTTCACTCTAGCTTCTACTCGACCGCACCCTGTCACTATCCAAGCCCATCACTAGTACCTCAAGCTACCTAAAGAGCTGAGAAAACAAACCACCATGCAATAAAGCCCCCCTGCCTCTTCATCTTAATTCTACTATGCAGCTCATCAAGTCACAGATAGGCTGTGAAGTGAAACCGTCCCACCTCTCTTATGCTTTCTCCTCATCACTGTGTTTTGATGTGAAGTTAAAATAATTGTATGTTCTTGCTTTTCTTCAGTACAACAAACACTGAAATCTGCTTCTTTTCCCAGATGTAAACATACTGAACTTATACACAAGTGCACACATACACACACTCGCACAAGGGCTTGGAAACATAGAAGCAGATTCACATAGAGATGTGCAAGCACGGACTCACACGTACACACACAGACAGACACACACACACACAATCACACACACACACAGAGGCAGAGGGGACCTAATTAAATGCAGACAGTGGCAGTGTGGACTGGCGTACAGTGGAGCTGGGCCCCAAGCTGCCACAGCAACAGTTCATCTCGGCCAATTAGATGTCACATCAAAGCGGGGGCGGCCATAAAACGGTGGGTTCACAGGCGACATTGTTGTGTGCGTGGTCAGCAATCAGCAACGTTCCCCGCTGGGATCCGCCGCCGATGAAACCGTGGAGAGAGTCACCTGACATCGGCCGGTGCAGCATTGGCCTGCCTGCCTGCTGTGTGATCTTCTCCTAATGTGTATGTGACTGAACCGCAGGCCTCAGGGACGGAAGTAATGTAATGTAAAGAAGGAAAAAAAGATATCCGAATCCCCGGCTAATATTCTTTTTTTTGATCCCTTTTGACTCAAAATATGTAAATGATGTTTGATCCACACAGTCCCAATGTGTGATGTAACAAACCTAATGATGAGAACTCCTTTTGTGTAGGTAAATGCTGCTGCATCCATGCTAAATAAGTATTAAAAGGTTTGCTCGCTGATTTACCCTCTGTTTGCCCGGGTCATGAACAAGCCCCTAATGATTACCTTCTTGCCATCAAGCTCGATGTTCATATTTTCTGATTCAACAGTCCTAATTTGCATGGGTAATTTTCCCATTGACTTCAGTGAGAAAATTAGCTCGGCAAATTAGAAAGGGGTACAATTTTTTTCCCCGACTGTGTTTTTCTGCAGCTATATTTTCTGAGCTCTTTTAACAGAACTGGAACGTTTCACTTTTTTTTTTTCTTTTAAGAGATTCAACAAAGACGACTAACATCACATTTGCCATCTCTGCCATGAAGTGAAGTGGTTAAGATAGCACGAGCAAAAATTGTACTTATTCCCTCAATCATCCTGTAAACAGTGATTCATTTGCATTCTCTTCTCATGAATCCTTCACCCTCCCATTATCCCATATCATAGTGTGGATACAGATGCTCCTGAGATTGTATCAGAGACAGGGGTGAGAGCCAAGAGAATGACAGAAAGAAAGAGTGCGAGCAAGAATAAGATAAGAGACACTTGTGGTTAACCTGCTGATGGGCGCAGGTACATTCAGTCTCTTGTCCCAGTGAGAAAAACTGATGGGATCCTTTCCGAGACTGAGGAGCTCCAGCCCGTCCTTCCCTCCCCTCCATCCGAAACCTGTGAATGAGGCGGGATTCAGCCCTGGATGGGTTTCCCAGGATTAGGAGGGGTCAGGGCTGGAGTGCTGCCACTCTACCTCTCAGCAGCTAAGCCACAGCTCCCTCATTATACCTGAGGAGTCAAACCATTACCCATGGTGCACTTGGGCCTCCGGGACAGTCCTACCCTTTCGACCATTCAAGGTGGGGTGGGACTCAGTTTCATCATGGTTAAACAGAAAAAAATATATTTGAAACTGTTTGTTTACTCATTATTATTACAAGTTGAGAAAGACGTTTGTGCACTGTCGGCTAATAATTTTTCACAGACCAGGGCATGTTTGGAAATTGTTTTGAGCATTTAAACTTAAGGAGAAACACTTGCGAGTAGCATATTACCTATTAGTTTCCCCCTGTCTCCTCCCTCTGTCTGTCTAACATGCCTGTGAATGTGCTCATTGTAGGTCACAAAGTGTATTTCAGTACATGGCAGATAGACCTTGCCTTTACAGCATGCAAAGGCATCCATTAACCAATCACAGCAATGGGTCTTTGTTAATTTATGTGTGTTTATTTATATATTTCTTCCTTTCCTTTAGTGAAACATAATTAACGATTATGTAATGTTTAGGCCTGGCACGCTGATCACTGTCCAGTGTTTGAAAGGCTGCAGTTCTTAGTGAATTAGAGAATGATTAGTGCATAGCAAATCTACTTCATTCTAAATATGTTAATTAACAGTCTATGCAGTGGGTGCAGTGGTTAAAAGCACTAGTAACCTCACACAAGCTTCAAATGTAACCACACTAAATTGCTTGCCGTGGGTTTCTTTGAAAGGCTATATTTAATTAAATGCCATACAGTAGCCATTTCGGGGCTAATGGAACTTACATTATATGTAAGAGATCTGGTGAGGAGTCACTTAACCATCCATTACGACTCTGGTTTCAGCACTGCGGCATGGTTTTCTTAGGTAGCCACGTGTAAATGATGGGGATTAAATCAGCACTCTAATACAATTTGGCCTAGATATGGGAATTGAGGACCTTGCTATTTTTGCAAATCTGCTCCAAAATTATTTGAACAGGCGAGAAAGAATTTGGCAATTGGTATAATTTTTTCCCCATGTTTAGTATAGTGCATTCAGGGCTTCCATATTATACAAAATACATTACATTACTGTTCTCTCATAATAATTTTGATTAAATGTTAAATCAGTGGTGCTGTATAGAGATCTTTTTTTTTCTTGTAATAGTAGATTAAGATCCACAGTTTGTTGTGGGAGGAAAAAAAAGAAAAGCTTTTTTTTGAATCTATGTAAACATAAGACCAATCCAGTAAGACTGAGTGGCTCTTCAGGGCCACTAACAGAGCACAGAGCCACCTAGTGTTAGCACTCAACACACAATAGACTCCTCTAGTATCCTCACATCCAACACTCCACTGAATGGTCAGAAAACACGCTGATGCACTGGACACCACTGGACACAGTTTTATTTTTTTCGAAATACAAATTGGCTCGCTTATGTGAAGTTATCATTAAAATGAACTCTAAGTTGATTTGCAATATAATTTGTGCAACATGCAGGACTGTATGCTGTTGACTTTATCAAGTGTATGTGGCTACACTGTTCCTGCTTGACACTGTCTAGTGTAATGGCATCAATTGTGAATATATTTTAGGCAGGACAATAATAATTCGCAGACATAGTGTAGATAGGATTCCTGCTTTCATTGAGGCGTGCAGCCCACCAGACCAGTATCAGGATGTTTCATAACTTGGTTAAGGGTGCCCCCATCTGGCCAACAGCACACTAATATGTTGATAGTATTCAGTGAAGTAGTGTCGGTGTGGTTGCCCGTCTCAACACTTACTCTGATTTCGAGGGCTGATAGCAAGATGATATGGACTGTCTGTGTAAATATATATATATATATATCTATATATATCTATATATATAGATATATATTAATTGTGTAGAATTTGACCTTAATTTTTGCAGAAGGGCTGGGATAATTAGTTTGAAACTATAGAAAATAATCAGGGTGTTTTTGTTTTATCTATCAGGATTTCAAACATTTACTTCATCTTTCTCTCACTGGTTCTCTGTCTCTGTGTGTCACGCTCACACACTTTTGTGGACCATGCGGCAACAGTTGTTTTTGGGGCCATCTTGGTGTACTGGGTGAAATAAGGGTGGCGGTGTAATTTGCAGTCTCGTCGGAAGAGCCCATTTCCCTGTGCGTGGTCACTGGCTGCTGGCTGCCGTTCATCAGTATGGAAGTCTATGAGGTGAGGAAAAATTGTAATGATGGACACTGAGCACCGGGAATCAGCTGCTCAATAAGGCCCCCTAATTGCTTAGCAACAGTGTTCCAGGGGCTCTCATTTGAGATCAAGAGTTTAGTGGACTGAAGACTCCGCTTTGGAGAAATAGAGCTTGTGCCATTAGATAAGACGCCAGAGAAATGGGCTCTATCTTCTACTTCCTCTGTGCCCTCCTTTCCACCCCTCCACCCTCTCTCTCTCTCTCTCTCTCTCTCTCTCTCTCTCTCTCTCTCTCTCTCTCTCTCTCTCTCTCTCTCTCTCTCTCTCCCTTTCTCTCTCTCTCCTCTCTCCACCCCTCCCAACCCATCCCTACCAGGATGATTATGTTACCTTTCAACTGCATGATGTATTCAGTTCACTAGATTATTTTCTGTCATCTCAGTTAATTGAATTCTGTCCATCACATTTAGATGTTTTCGCATTTGCATAAAGGTTAGAGTGGTGAAGAGTGTCAAACTTCAATTTAGACAATGTCACTCAAATAAATATACTGGCCTCTCTCTCTCTCTCTCTCTCCCTCTCTCATTCTCACTGGAGGTGGGTATTTACGGATTCGGTCTGAATTTAAATAGATCTGTATTCCTGGAATGTGGTGGCTCTCATATACATGTAAATATGAATATGAAAATGACCGGATGGCTCTCTGATATGGGGTGCATGGCTGGATGTTTCTGTGTTTGTGTGTGTGTGTGTGTGTGTGTGTGTGTGTATGCATGACCGTGCGTGTGTAAATCTTCAATGATCTGTGTGTGTCTGTGTGTGTGTGTGCAGATTTGATTGCATGTTGTGCATCTGTCCCTATGGTGGCTGTTTTGGTTGCCCTCGTGGCAGGTTTGCGACACAGGCCAGACAGCAAGTAGGCATCACTATCCTTGGCAGAGGCTCTCAATAGGCCTTTCCACCTACTCCCCTACTCATTGTCAAGTGCCTCTAACATCCAAACTACAGCTGCCATATGAAAATGTAGGGCCGTGGTGGGAGTGGTAAGAAAAAAGACCTACCGGTATGTAACACACATGCACACGGAACCATACATGCACATGCAATTAGGCACATAAACACTCAGGAATGCTACACACATAATCACACACTCCTCCATTGAGATTTTAAAGCAGTCTCTCCATGGCAGGCAATCTGTTAAATGGCTACGAGTGACAGAGGGAAACGGGCCATAATAACGTGTCACACAATGAAGCATAGCAGAGAGGGGGAGTAGAAACAGGCTTCCCTGACAGACAAGAAGACCTGCGCCAATTCACATTTAATAAGTGTCCCGGAATATCCAATTATGTTTGCTTTTGAAAATTGATTCATGTGTCTTTAGCAGCAATTTTCATATTAGCCTCTTTCAAATAAACATCTATTAGGTTTATGTATCACATTGGCGTGAGGCGACAGCGTGCAACCGGAGCTAAAATAAGTCTGTGTCAGTTAGTCAATAAAGGGAGTGCAAAGACGACGGACAGATTAGAGTGCTTATCTCCTTTCATCAACTCTGAATGCCGGCTGAATTGAAGGTCAATATCTGAGGATTCTCCAAGCCGAGCAGGTGTCTGGAGAGTATGGATTGGCTAGTGCTTGCAGCGCCTCTGTCCCTCTTTGTGGGCAGGCCTGGGCCAATTTCAAATATGTCAAACCCTCATTTCAGCCAACCGTTCCCTGGACAAAACCACCATACATTACACTATATTCTAGCCTGTCCTCTTCATCCCTCCCTCCTCCACTCTTCTCTTTGTCATTCTTCCTCTCCCCTCGCCATCTCTGAGTTCTCCTCGTTTGTGCAGATATGTCGCACCATGGGCTTTGTCATGACAGCTGACACATGGTGTGAGTTATCTGCGGAGGCTTACGAAATGTTTCATAGTGACAGACAAGCAAAGGTATGTTTGGCGCTATTACTTATGATAAAATGAAAGACAATGGTGTGCTGGTATTGACTGGAATGTTTGCAATCTTTTTTGAGGGAAGAGATGCAGTCGGATGTTCGGCAGTCGAGAAACATTCCTTTTTTTGCTTCTAAATTAGAAGCCACAAATGTTGGGGGAGATAAGTACAGAAGACGAAGGCATCCCTCTTTTCAATAGGCCATCTGTTTACAGCCATTTTCAAGGTTGTTCATTATTGATTACATCTCCATTTCTCTTCCAGGGACACAGTCTAAAAATCCCCACCGTAGATAAAGAATTCTTTTAAACTTATTCAGCCACTGTAGAAATTTCTTTTTTATCACACTTCTTTTCTCTTTCCAGTTCTGCAGTGAATGCAGAGGTTTTCTCGTTGGAAATGGTCAGTGGAAGACCGATAGGCCATGAACAGGGCAGATGGTACTCTACTTTCTCCTCCCGCTCGCACTGTTTGTGTTTGAGCTCAGGACTGTTCAAACCAAAATCGGACAGAAAAACACTGGCTAAAACAACACTGGATCTTGCACGGTGCCGCACACGAGCAGAAAGGAGTGTACGCAGCCCGTGTGTGTGAGTGCGTATGTGTTTGGGGTTGGCTACGGGGCTGTGGATGTGGTGCTCGTATATTGAAGAGTCTTGTCCAGTGTGTCAGAGGGCCCTTTCGGCTACTCTCTTCTCAGACAAAGCTCTGGTGAAGGGGCTCACTCCAGCAGGACATGGCTGCTGGGGGGAGAGAGCAGCAGCACCACTCCAGACCCACTCCCCTGCAGGAGGAGACTATCAGAGCCACCTAGTCCACTCCTCAGGCTGGCCGACATCCTCCACCACCACCAGCAGCCCCGGGGAAGGCCATATCTGACCTTATCTCGGCATGCGTGTGGCTGTCTATCAACACACAGTAGTAGAGCCACTAAAAAAAAACTCTCACACAAAGTATAGGAACATAAAAAAAATTTGCAAACGTTTGAGTGATGTTGAAAAACCTGCGTTGAATGGTCCTCAGTCTGAGAAAAGCGATCTTGACATCAAGCAAACTCGAGAGAATTGCACATAGACGCAAATTTGTTTTTGCGCTACAAATTAAACTGCATAAGAAATTCATACACTTTCACAGCGCTGAATAAAAAAGAAATTGCCTGCTGAGTATCGCAAGGGAATGAATGGCCCGCTTTATTTGTGTACGCATCTGTAATGTTATTGTGGCCATTTTTATTCATGCCGGCAAAGTTGTGAGCTCACCCTTGGCTTTTATTTACATGGTAGTCTTTCGCCTGCTCAACGGGAGAGCCTAGCGAGCTGCAGATAGGTCCTTTCAGATACTCACAAAGGCCGCTTCAGCAGCTTTTTGTTGCTGTAACTACCTCTTTCTTCCTCACATTCCAAATATCTTTGATTCAAACCTGGTGGCCTTGATGGACAAGGTTCTATGGAATCAATCGACTGGTTCTCTCAGAAGATCTCAACGTGGTTTAATGTTGGCCTTGCCACATTGTCCTTTTGAGATATAAACCTCATACGACTTACGCCTGAGATCCAAGTTTCTTTTCTGAGGGGTCTTTTTGTGTAGAGTGGATTTCAGAGAGGCCTCACTGTGGGGAAAAACACAGCTAGAGAGAGAGTAGCAAGGCTGCGGCATAGTGTTCCCACTAATAATGGATGACAGCATACCTCAAGTATTTTCGTGGCTCACTCATCCATTGTAATCAAAGAAACAACTTTAAATCAATCATCTTTAATTTATATTGAATATTTCACTCAAACAATGCGGGTGCTGTAAGTGCATTACAGGGTAATTCATTCATTCCACCCTTTATCATGCATTTAGAGTTTGCAGTAATTCACACAGAGAATCCTCAACTTTTCATTTAAATGCAATCATTTAAATACAATCCACAAATGCCAACAAAAACGATCCCATTTTTTAGTTACTAGATAAAGTAGACTTTTTTATGCAAATCATATGTTTTCACTGTATTTGATAACATGCCAAATGCACCGGTAAATTGTTTTTGTCATGTGCAGGAGCAAGCGTTGTTAGTGAAACAGACAGCTATTCACGGTGGGCATATGTGCAAAGCCCCATCAGCGTAGACAACCTCTCCCAGCTTCAGTAAAACAGCAACATCTGCCTTCAGTTTTTATAGCCTCCAACATATGTCCCTTCTTTGGTGACAAAGCTGGCTGAGGCTCTCACGCTGTTCCTGTCCCCTAGTCCAAACATACATCTTTAGATACCTGTCAGCCTTTATTATTCCGTCCTCTGTCGCCACAGATAAGGGAAGTTAAAGTTTAATGAAATTCAGCCCGGCTACAGAGGCCCGTCTTTCATAATTTGTCACAGGCTGGGTGCTGGGAGCCCACTGCTATGTAAACACGGAGGCAGTGGTCACGGCCATTACTTCTAAATGACGGCACATGGACAGAGTGGCAGAAATGTCACTCTCCGCCAGCCATTTTTCTGTTGTTGCCTTGAGCTGCGCTGTGCTACCCCATAAACCAAGATGGAGACAACAACATTTGAAAACAGAAATTCTAATAAAGCCCGCGGTAATGTTTTTGTGGCAAATTACCCGTGGAAACTGGATCCAAATGCAGTCATTTCACGTCTGTATTTTCGCATAAAATTGATAGCCAGTATGTTTATCAGGCCGCATTCAGGGTAGCCTTGGACGCAAGAATGACTCTACAAAAATGGCCATGGTAGCTGTAGGTGTGATGAGTGTTTAAGCTTGCAGAGCCCTGCAGTAGTGTGACACCCTGTACTCTCAGAGGCTTCAGCCGGCATACAGCACCTGGGGCACGGAGAGGAAAAGACAACTCATTCCCTGTCTCGAGCACTAGGGCCACAGAACTACTTACACTGCTTCCACCTATATAACCCTAATGGGCAAACAAAGATGGGTCTGTGACGCCTGCAGCTACGGTGGTCAAGGAGCTCTGATGCACTCTATATCATCAGACTTAAGAGTCTTACAGCCAACTGCCTTTGAGCATCAGCACTCAAAGGAGGGAAGTACGTCTGATCACAAGCTTCTAGTCTGTTTCAAAACTGCAAAAGCATGCTTTGCTGATGCTTTTTTATATCGCAGTGTTGTAGGAAAATAAACAGCAGAATGGCCATTATCAGTTATTAAAAACGTATGCGAGTATTATCAAGCGGTGCAGCTCATTTGGTCATAGACAAAGAGCTGCACAGTTAGACATATGAGAGGAGGACCATCCCCTCTTCACTGGTTTGTTCTCCACTAGACTGAACTCTAGGAAACAGCTTACTCTGCCACTTCAATTTAGAGCTCCATTTTAGCCTGGACTGCAGGCTAGCTGAGAGCAGGGGTCCACACACCCTAGCAGACACACACACACACACACACACACACACACACACACACGTACACACATACACACACATTTCCATACACACTTTAGCCATTGATGTCTTAATACTGGCAGGATCTAATTTAGCTGATCCTCTGACATTTATCCTTTAGGTAAACTCTAGCCCTCCCCTCTCAGTCCCAACGGCACAGATGCCAACAAAACAGCACAGGCATATTTTAGAGCGGCCGCTCCACACCTCAAAGTGCCCTCAGGAAAATCCAGTGCCTGCACTCAGGTTTCTGGTGAAATACCCCACGGTTGATGTTTTTTCACAGGCCTTTTGTGATCAGGTACAGTGAGTTAATTGAGAGTACACTCTTGATGAAAAGAGGTGGGCTTTTGTTTATTTTTGGCTGCTGCCATTTTTCAGGTTGTACAGAAACTGAAGGACAGCAATACACAATAACATATGGACTCACTTATGGCAGGGCACACCAACAAAGCTGTTGAGCAGACATGCGCAAACGCACTCAAAGAAAGAAGATGGGCTCCGTGTGTTTGTGTGTGTGTGTGTCCGTGTGTGTGTGTGTGTGTGGACTGGCTGGGGCTGTAATCAGTAGCTCTGTGACAAGGGAGGGAGGGGGTGGCTAGCAGGAGGGACAGAGGGACAGGAGTGATAACAGATTGAGCGACTCTGATAAACTCTCCTGTAATGGTTCTGCCTGTCCCTGTCCCTCTTTTGCTACGGCACCTATTTAGTGGAGTCTTTCACTGGCGGCGGATTAGAAACCTGGATAAGGAGAAGCAAACACTGGCAGCTTCTCTGAGTAAGCAACGGAGAGAGGGAGGCTGAAGAAGATAGAGAGAATGAGGGAAAGAGATGGGAGGAGGAGGGACACGAGGAGAATGAAGGACAGAGGGAGAGAGGCAGAGTGGGAAGGGAGCCGGAGAGGATATTCAAGGAGTGGCACTTACCCGTAGTCATCCATCGTTTCTCCTTACACCCCCACCCCCCAAACACACACACACACACACACACATTTTATTTTTTGCTTTCCCGGCCCTCGACGATGTAGCAACTGCTTACGGCACGCTGGAACTGCTCTTTGAGGCTGGAGTCGATGATGGGTTCAAGTGGCGGGTTGCAGGTGGTGTCAAACACGGTCTAATTCTGTGTGGTTAGCGGCTAGGCGTGACACGTGCAGGACAGTGTAAACATGGATTAGGTTGATGTCTCAATCACAGCATGGCAGCCTGACAGACAGGCTGCGCTGACAGTGGCAACAACATGGGGAAACTGCTTAGGGTTCGTGTGGGTGTTCACCGCGCGTAGAAATATCATGGCCTCTGATCAAAACACAAAACTCGTTTGTATTGTTTTTAGTGTCTGCCTTTGTTTGTACTGTAAAAAAAATAAATAATAATAAGCAGACTGAATAATCTAATTTATTTAAGTAAATTAATTTGGCAGTGTGAGCTTGCTACCTCTTGTTTTGACTTAAGTACCTAAGTAAAGTAGTAAAGTAGCCAATATAAAGCTTAATTTCTAGTTCAGTGAATTGAATTGATTTGATTAAGATTCAGATTTTTTTTTTTTTTTTTTTGCAATTTGTTATTCTTGGCAATTTAATGTTGAGAGTAATGTTTTCACAATTTCAAACAACACTGATTGAGGTGTGAGCTGTCACTTAAATTACAGCCCAAGGTAAATAAAGTTGCACACAGTATTTCTACTGTCCTGCAGTTTTGGCATGCAGAGAATGTAAGTGTGTCTCTTGTGTCACTGTTACTTCCTGAATTTTGTTTCAGGAAATTAAAAAAAAATGAAATTTTATTTTTTAAATTTGTGTGTGTGTGTGTGTGCGCGCGCACGCACATGTCTGTCTGTCTGTGTGTGCGCGCGCGCGCGCGTGTGTGTGTGTGTAAAGTCTCTGCAAAGTCTACTGCAGTACTCTATGAACAAATGGATTTGGATTTATTTTATAATAACTGTTAAGTTTGTGTGATGAAAACAGTGCAATTGCATCTATTGCATTAATTCAATGGAAAACATATTGGACATGTGACAAATTGTACATTTTCAACAATTTCATACTAATACTAATATATCTTTGTACATTAATGGAATGCTGCTTCTGTCACAATTTGTCCATGAAAAGGATTTGAAATACCAAGTGAGGAGGCTCAAACAGAATATATATATATATATATATATTCTGTGTGTACGTGTGTGTGTGTGTATATATACAGATATATATTGCAGGAAAAAAACAGAAAATCTGAAACCGTTGCCACAATATGAAAGAAGGAATAACACAAATTGCTGGGCACTGGTGGCAATTATGTTGAGTAGCATCCTAGTCGACAGGGTTGTCTTTCTCCACATGCAAGACAACGTCATGCTTCACACTCTAGTGTCAAGTGCTGCAAACAATATGCACTCACAGCAAGCACTGCTCGACTCAGGAGACGACATGCTCCGATGATTGTGCCTTTGCCACAACTATTTCTGATTGACAAAGGCCCATGTAACTCATCTTTGACTTTACCTCACAAGCTGGTATCTCCACACATCTTGGTGCGGGAGCAAACAAACGAGCAGTAAATAACGCGCTCATTCGGTCCCCACAGGCCGTCAATCAAATGGACAAGTGTACACTACGCTGTGTTAGAGAGCTCAGAGCTGAACTAATCCAGTAAATACGACAAAAGCTCCAACCTGAGAGAAATCCTGTCTGGAGATCCAGTCTCAAACCACAGGAGAAAAGCTGGGAACACAGCAATCTAATGACTCCAAAGCAGGCATGAAGTGTGAAATCCTACTCTTTTCTAGGAACAGCTGAGCCTGAGATGCAAGGTGTTAGCTAGCGATGTTCCTGTAATGACAGATAATCATATTTGTTGATTCACTGAGTGGAGTCATTAGCTAGTTAACAAGTGACTACCAGAACTATTAGCCATTATAGTGGAAAGCCACGTTGAAAAGGACGTCACTTGAAATTCATATTAGCCAAATGAATGCAACTGTTCTTGGGGATTGAAGTCTTTCAATAGCAGTCTTGTCATCATCATACTCATCATACCAATGCATTATACTGAACAAAAGAGCTAAAGACCAATTATTGAAAGATCCCCACAAACTAGTGAGCTAGCTAAACATTGTCAACACCAGCCAAATTCCCAATCTGCCTCTATTAATTAAGCCATTTAATCATCCACCAGACTAATTGCATAATTAAATCACTGCCTCCTGGGTGCCACTGATGTGCAGTGGGCAATCTGGCGCAAAAATACCACTCATCAACAATGTGGGCTGGTCGATAATGGTAATGGAATGGCTTGGACCACAGCAACTCACCAAGGACAACTTGTTTTGTAAATACACAATAGGTTATGTTTAGCATCTACACACCATTCTGATATGATCTGCCAGACAATGCAACAAATGTTGGGAAAGAGATTTTTACTTGTTTTGAATAGAGAATGGTAACAATACCTTTGTGTGATTTTTTTTTTTTTTTTTTATCAATGTACATTGTGCTACCACTCACGTTAAAGAAGCTATTTAGATGTACATGCAATTCAAAGTATGACTCAAGAATGCGATATTGATTCTCAAGCAACTCTACAAGCAGGACACGTATATACAGCCAGCACACTTATTCTTGAACAATTTCAACATTTCCTTCAGATAATCGGTGGTATTTGAGTATTTTGGACAGAGTGTATTCAATCCGTGTAAGATTCACTGGGGTTGTGAAATACTTTAGAGTATCACTCCTTTTAATGGAGAAAGGTTCCTACAATCCTGCACAATATCGAGAAATTATTCTGACACATGAGCAGTTTTGTTTCAGCAGGTTTTATGAAAGGCTAGACTAGTTTACATATCAATAAAATAACAGCATATAGTAAAATCCAACCCCCGCTCCCAATATTACAACAAGCTTTAAGCAAGCCCTCCAATTTAGCACAACCGTGGTCATTCGACATGAGTGTGACAAGCACAAACACCTTGTGTACTGGCATTGTTGGTCTCCTCGTCTCAGCATGAGACTCGGCAGCTCCAGCCAAGTGTTTAAATTCCTGAAGAGCCTCCAGAAGAAATTAGTATGTAATGGCCACACTCTGCAAGAAGAAAGACCCATTATGGCTTTCCACTGACTGTACTTGGCTTTCATTTGTGAGCTAAATGGATGCGCGTGAAGGTGAGAGTTCACTTCCCATTCAAGTATTTGGCTTTAACAGGCTCCAGCACTCTTGCTTTAATTCAAGCAGAAGGACAAGTATGAATAATCGCTCTGGATAAGACTCATCAAAACCAGCGGCATGAGTCCCCACCATCACCAACCCTCAAAATGGCTGCTGAAGCTCAATCACAAAATACCATTTACATCATGCCTTTTAATTTGCAATTTGCCGGCTTTTGTTGCTGCTATCTGATTTTGGTTTGTTTGCTGCGCACTGTATTATTTTGATGCAAATTTCCTCCCAGCTCGTCTCAACTGGTTCTAATTTCACATTTGTTTATCAGGGCTAGAGAAAATAGCTAGGGAGAAATGGGTAGCTCTAATCAATGTAAAATACAACACAAAATATCCAATGATTACAAATCCACCAAGGCTGGCACAGTGTGCACAGGCTTGGGCTTTCAGGATGCAACAGCCCCTGGTGTATCATGGAGACAAAGAGACCACACCCAATTGACACTGTGGGCATGAGTTGTAAAGAATTGCGGTTTTGGGGAAAAATGTCTTTTGTTGGGCCCACAATAACCGAAGAGTGAATGCTTTATTTAAATACATAGGAGTGTACGGCCAAAACTGCTAATACAAGGCCCCAAGGGTGTTCATCTCATGTAATATATGCACAGGCTAATTTATTACACTAGGACTAATTTCCATTTCTTGTGCTTGGAGTTGCCTTGCTAATTATGGAATGTTTTTTTTCTTTTTGCCATTTTTTTCTCCCTGTTTCATAATTACGCATCCAAATTCAGGGGCAGCATCTTTGCAAATGAGATGAGGCCTTGCCATTTGGCATTCACAGACCCCCACACCCAGGTGAGCCTTCAGCCCACACAGGGCACTAGCATCACTCCCTTGCCTTCCCAAAAACACCCACCCTCCCAATCACCAATCCTTGGATCTTTGATGGGCTCTACCCCCAGAGCTGCTAAGACCATCTCAGACGTATCAGATAGGCTGGTGTGTAATTAGACTTGGGACTTTAATTAGAAAAAGTTAACTGTCAGATGAAAGCTGTCACATCTGTGATACGTACTGCTGGTTCAGTGCATGGTTCCCAGGGGGTCTGCATCAAAAGGCCCTTCCCTGCTGAGCAGGCCCACTCTAGCATGTTCTCATGCGCCAAATCAGGCCCTCTGAGTGGCAGCGGATGTGAGGGGATAGAAAAACAGAGGCGCAGACACGAGTTAACTGCAAAGGAGAGACAAAGAGGAGGAGGAAGAAGGAGAAGGGAAAGGAGGGAAAAAGAAGAGGGAGAGAGAAGAAAGAAAAAAATAGCGCAGAGCTGCTCGGCTGCTTTTTTGTCTCGTTAAATGGAGAACACGACACAGACACAAAGGGATCTGAGGGAAAACAATGTCGCTTAACAAGACATCACTGGGTCATCATTAGCAATTTGTTGTGGGCATAATTTTCCCCTGCCCCTTGCATAATAGGTGCCCTGGGATATTGCCGGCGCTTTTGTGTGCCCTCATTTGGCTATTTATTTACTTGGCTCATGTCACAAAAGAGATCTGGCCACCTCTAGCGAGAGCCAAGATAACACTGTTATGGCTCCACATCACAGCCCTATTAAGATGGGTCTCCTTTAATTGACTCCCCTAGCTCATTGCCTGACCTGAAGTCTTACTGATCCCGCCCAACCAATAAGAGGCCTCATCTCACAGACTAAACTCTGCTCACAGGAATGGAAGCTGTTTGTGCAACTTGTTTTGGCTGCAGTTGTTTCAGATGAGTTTGTTATTGTGTCTGCTCTATGTTTTTGTTTATGCGTCAAGTTCTTTGTTAAGCTGATAAAAGAATAGCTATGATCGAATATTGTATATTTTGATGAGTTTCTCTCTCCTTCCCAAACCTTGTCTCTCTCTCTCTCTCTTTTTTTTTTACTCTCTCTGTAGAAAAAACACAACAGCTGCAAACTGCTGTAGCAGCGTTAAATATGGTGAAACGGCTTGACGGATATCACTGCCATTAATCACAAAAGCGGGGAGAGAGAAAGCCTTATAATTTCATTGTGTGTGTTTCCTGTTTACCCATCCCCACAGATGGTACTGCTGCCAGCGTTCCACACAGAAGCTCTCACACTTTTGTTCCATCGTCCCCGCTCTCTGTGGCTCTGTGGCCCTTTTGTGACACTGTAGACATTGAGCTGTCATTTACATTCAATAGACACATACACTGGGAATGGATGGATGGTTGAACGAATGGATGGCCCAAGTCGTGACAACAACGTGGCTATTTGGAAAAACAGTCGGCAGTATTTCTGGAAATGGAAAGAAACTGATGATGGCTCGCTTGCTTCAGCAGTGACAGATTGCAGCGAGTACAATGAGGTGCACACACCCTCTAAGGACCTCTGTCTTCCTCCACTTGTTTTTCCCATCCATGCCATATCATTCTTTTTGAATGAGTGCATGCACATTAGTATACAGTCTGGTGTAAATGTAATACAGTAGTGCTTGTTGTGGAGGAAATGATAATCCAGTATTTGACCCTTGTATCTTACAAGTGATTTAGTGTTACACTATGGCTTATCGGTGGCCTTGAGACTAATGCTGCAGTATTGAATCCATTGATGTCACCATTCTCTCTCTATTTTACCATACCTGCTAAGCCTTCGAGTCAGGTCTAAACAGCTTTAATGTATTCTGTCCGTAGCCCAGCTGGAATTTGCATGAATTTGTCAGGCTTAACAAAGCCCGGCTGCTTTTCCTTAGACCTTCATTGTTAGTATGTTAAGTATACACACATGCACACGGCAACCTGTGTATGTGCACTGACATAAAGCAGCGCCGTGGCAAGGCCAAATAGGAAAATAGTGAAATCGATTTCCACATTGTATTTCACACCCTTTCATCAGGCCCGGCCCTCATGGCTGGAACGCTTGTGATTTCAAAAGCACTTAACATACGCCAGCCCCTTTGTTCAAGAAGCAAACTACTTCTGAGGAGACATCAATGCAAATAAAACCAACTAGCACAGCGAAGGGAAACTCGAGCTGAAGAACAACCAAATTACCCGTAGTTAATACATCTTCATTACAATTTTTTTCTCTCTCTCTCTGGCACACCAAAGATTCTCGGCACTAATGATTTTCTGGGTATTAAAGAGGCAGCCACTGCTGTCACTCTGGATATGAAACAAGGAAACAGATTATTGTCGAGATCACCCACTGTGAACACCCGAACGATACTTAAAAAATAATGATGTTCTTAACCATACTCATTAACAGCACAGTGCAGGAAAGAACAATACTCTCCTCCAGGAAAGCCAAACAGATTTCAAATTAGAGCATAAAGCAGAGACACAACCAGTTTTGGGGGGAAAAAAAAAAACACTAAAGATGGAAACAAAGCATTCGGTGTTGTGATATTCTGTTCCCATGCACAATGACTTGTGTACACTGCAGCAGTTGCCTAAACTTACTGAACATTTGGCCATGTTTATTGGTGTAAACTCTGCATCATTTGTATTCTTTAAATCTTAGCTAACACATTAAACACATCCACAGAAACTAAAATCCCATACACATAACTTACTGAAACAGATGTTGACTACCTACTGTCTGCATGTTGTGCCTGCAGTCAGTGCCAAGCAAATCAAATCAGCGAAGATTTTCATTTCTTTAGCGCCTCTCACTTCAAACGTCTTCTGTATATTCGTATTTAAACACATCTGTTATATATTTCCTTGTCCCACTGCTGAAAATAATACAACAGTACATAAAGAAGCAGTTGATATGATTTTGTGGATCGGGTGTCGTGTAACAGCTGCTTTTTCATTCGCCTAATTTAAGAATGAATGTAGACAAAGTTTACTGTTCCCAGCTCGACAGGAAGTCTATCACGATTAGCCAATAAATAACCAACTAAAACCTGATTTCTCATCGCAGAGGAAAATGATTCAAATGTTCAAACAGCTAGACAGTAAAGGAAGTCTAAGGCTCCATAAGTCAAGCCATGTTACGGAGCACTTTCCTGAATAGGACGACTAGGGACACAGGATTTGTTAGGGACACAGTGATTGTTCAGTTCTTTCCCAGCCAAAACGATTCTTTGTCAGCCAGGCATAAATAACATAGTGTTGATTGTTCTGTCAAAGTTAATCTGACAGCTCGGGGAAGCAGTCATTTATCTAATGACAGAGTTTCTATGACGACAATCGATGCCTCCAGCAGCTTGGGGGGGTAATGAAAAGGCAAAACATTCACTCTGTTGCCATTGGTCGTGTTAGCTGAATACACTAAAACACATTCAGAAATAGGGACAGAGATGCTTTGTGCTGATATGCGGCTATGTCTGTGAAAGTATTATTGTAATAAATTCTTCAGCTCCCACAAAGTTCAACATTTTTGGGTCTCCAGTGATTTAAATAAACTAGCGCTCAAAAAGGTTTGTGTGGTTTAGAGCACCAGTGTGGAATAGTTTGCTGTGAATAGCAAGGTAAAGGTTGCATTGCTAATGTCGGTGTTCTCTTTGAGACTGTGGTGTGTGCGTTCCACTCAGATGTTCTTCTCCGAGACCTGTCTTCTTTTCACTCACGGTCAAGTTGGCTCTTCTAATTTTAATTCCTGTGACTAAGTGAGAAAAAAAAATATTACAATCTGATGACATATTTGCCATTTTAGGGAGGCTGGGTGGTGTGTGCTGCTGCAGGGAGAAGATTGGAGAATAATTAAGCAGCTCACATTATATTTTAGTGCTCATCTGTAAATGGAAAATCTCCACTTTTGTTGGACTCTCCAAAACACTTAGTTAAATGTTTTCTGTCCAGTTCTTGCTGCAGCAAGCAGATCATTGTTATGGCTGTCATGTGCTCTTGATGTGTCATAACAACGGCAATGGGGTTTTAGACACTGGAGAACAGGGAGAGAGTAGATTGGAGTATTCTTTGAAAGATGGCCTTGGATGCCTCCATTATCAAAGAATTGCATTCGATACAAATTCTTTTCTATAGAGTGCAACCTTGGACTTTAAGCTTGGACTTATCCCCCTAGAGAAAATTAATGGCTGCTAGTGGAAGCACACATGCCTTTATGATGATATGCATCCCTCATAATGACATGTACTGCCACTGCAGGAATGCCGAGAAACATTCTGCTGTGTCGTATCCATTTAAATTAAAAAAACAATGTACCACTGTCGCAACTTGTTTTGTTTCCATATGAAATGAGAAAATTAAGAAAGACTTCCTATCTGTGTCTGCTTTAGCTAATGTCCAAGTGCCCTGATACCCTGACAGAATGTCTCAAATGGGGTGCGTGCAAGGAAGAGAGGATGGTTGGAGAAGAAAAAAAAGACTGAGAGGAACCTTGACAAATA
Organism: Myripristis murdjan; assembly: GCF_902150065.1. Classification (NCBI taxonomy): domain Eukaryota; kingdom Metazoa; phylum Chordata; class Actinopteri; order Holocentriformes; family Holocentridae; genus Myripristis; species Myripristis murdjan. The sequence continues at coordinate 20,824,153 of NC_044001.1, read as the reverse complement.
TCATCCATAACATTAAAATGGCCCCCATTGTCATTACGGACAGAGAGATTAAATTCATCTCATCAGACGTAAGTATGACAGGTGCCTCAATAGGCTGATGCCAAGCGGCAAGCCAAGAAGATTAGCAGGGCACTGATATCATTATTTCCGCCTATCAGGGATTCAGCAGGGAGGCAATTGTAATTTCTAGGCTTATTAGTCCACACTCGGAGGAGAGAAAGCCCAGTGATAAAGCTGACTGTGACAGCCGGGCATTCCAGCACCAAGTGCTGTCACTGTGACACTTACCAAATGCCAGTGTGCCTCTGTCCCTGTAATCCTGCCTAATGGAGGTTAACACACAATACAAAGAGGTCCTCATCAATGATCAAAACAATCCACACATTTGCATTTTTAAGTTATAAGAGCGGTCAGGGAGAAAATAAAAATTAGGGAGGCAGTTACTTGTGGAAATGAAGAGGAGCAGGAAGGAGGGAGGAAATTTATCAGGCTCATACGCATGCAGACATGCAGAACACAAGCGCACACTCATACACATACACATGGAGTGTATTTTAAAGTTGTGTGGAGAAGTGGAGCAGGCATCTTGAGGGTGGCAGGCAGGCAGATCCTCTTGGCAATGGGAGACATCTGCCTCTCCTGCCTGGACAGCCTGTGCCAGCGTCGGCCCCTGGAGAGAGCCCTGTTCCCACCACACTAAGCCCAGAAGTGTTTGTCAAGCCTAATAAATATTGCACAGCGCTTCCTCTTAATCTCATTAATGTTTGTGCATGTCTGTTGGTGGCTGTAGATGTAAACAAGGGATGAGCATTAAGCCCTTAAAAAAAAAAGAAAAGGAAAAGAAAACGGCCGTCATCAACGCTCCTGCCTCCTCCCAAGATATACAACTTTGTTCGGCTTCCTCTAAGCCAGCGAGACACAGAGCAAGTGAAAGACCTAAAGCACACAGGCATTACTATCTGAGCTCCCAAACACCTGAGTTCATCCGCAGTGAGATTTGTCTCTGTAAATCCAGGCGTAGGATTGGGATGCTCTTGCATGTGGGCCAAATGAAGATATCCTCGGTTCTATTTGGCAACATGTCTCCTTAATTATGTATAATTTGTAGACCAAATAGCTGCTTATCACTCCACTGTCTGTGACGGCTTAATAATCTCTAACCTAGGCCTCAGTGTGGGTGTGTATAAGAGAGAGACGGGGAGCGTGACCAGGACCATAATATGATTTGTGTGTTTTGGTGTCATGGTTTAACAGCTTTATAAGCTGGCCCCACTGATAACTATCACATTATTAGGGCGCTGCATATTTGCCTTTATTTTTCTCAGAGGAGGACAACATTGTGACCAAATGTATTACAAGAATGACATTAGTCAGGGTCTCCTGAGAAGCCTTGGGATTTGATTTGCATTGCAGGAGCTGACAGTTCTCGGTTAACATCTTTGTTTTTGGGGTAGGCTCCCAGTGTCAGTTCTAAGTATAAATATAGAAACAATCTGAAGAGTCTTTATTACCTTTCTCAAATTAGAAAATGCCACTTTGGTCATGTATGATAGCAAATGGTCAAAAATGTCTGGTGATTGCTTAAAAAAGATGGGTTTTTTTTCCCCCTGTCTTGATACATTCCTTCTCTTCTTTCTCATTTTTTTTCTATTGTGTGTGTGTGTATGTGTGTGTAAAGTGTCTAACATGAGGAGGGGGTATGGGAATGGAAGTAGAGGTGGGCGAGAGGGCCCTGATGGCCCTGCAATGAAATCTACCTGAGCTTGCCTCTACCAGCTGCAATTATCATTAGGCCTCCAATGGAACTGGTCCACTCCAGAGACACCTAAAAGCCGCCGTAGACCCACACATAATATTGTATTAAATGGGACCAAAAAAATCAATACACAATGCAAATGAAAAGCAGGGAGTAGGATCCACTCAGTATGCATATTTCCTGTCAAGTACACTTTCTGACCCGCTGAACACCGTGCGTGGCGGAACTCAGTACTTTTGAAAATTACTGATGATCTCTTGTTATGAGCCCCTATCTGCCTGCCTGGCACTATTTGTGATATGCTTGTCTAGCCGCACACGCTGAAAAACCGCTCGCTTCCTCGCTGAATTAAAAGAGTTTGTCCATGAACTGAGGAGAATGTGCTGCTTATGTCCTTTTTGTACACAGTAAATGGAAATGTTGATAAATACCTCCTCCCATGAAGCACTTGTTTTGTGGCGGCTGTGTGCGGCGCACAACAGCACAAGAGAGCTAATTATGAGAAGGATGAGCCGGGGTGAGGCGCAGGGTGGGCAGCTACTTATTTTGCTGCCTTTCTTTCTATTGTATGGAGATATTATTTCTGGGATGTAAACATTCATGCCACATTTGTGTGTGTGCGTGCGTGCGTGTGTGGGCATGTGTTTGGGGATGGCACAGGGGGGAGGGTGTGTGTGCGTGCATGGTATTGGTATTGAAGGGTGCATACAGTACATGGAGAAATACTCCAGCAGGAAGGAAGAAACTGAATGCATGTGCTCTGTCAGTGCAAACAGATAAGTGCTTATCATATACCTGTAGCCAGGAGGTCATATCCAATATAGCCAAGCAATTCCTCCAAGTCCACTTCCCCTGGTTGAATTTGCAATCTTAACTGGTAGGGTGGTCTCTTCTATTGTGAACAGGGCACACACTGGGTTGTCAAGGTATTCACATTCACTCTCTCCCACTGCTGCAGATATTCTCTCTCTCTCTCTCTCTCTCTCTCTCTCTCTCTCTCTCTCTCTCTCTCTCTCTCTCTCTCTCTCCCTCACTCACACACACACACTGACACACACACACTCCTACAAACACATAGTATTTTGTGCATATATACATATATATATATATATATATATATATATATATTTTTTTTTTTTTTTTTTTTTTTTTTTTTTTTTTGGCTTTTTACTGAAAAATTCTTTCAGATATTACAGTTTGATATCATACAATTTGTGTGTGTGTCCAGCAAGATTCAGTAATATTTTATCTACTTGAGTGGACTGTATGCTGCCTGTGTTCACAAGGCCAAATGCTCAATGCTAATCTAGAGTATGTATGACAATCAGATCAGAGTAAAAAATCACTTACAAACTTATGGATATTTTCTGATGGCAAGAACATCAAACAGATTTTAAAATATGGAAAAATGGTTTTGAACCTTTTATGTCAGTGATTCTTGATGAATGGGTGCAAAAAAGTCTTAAAATAAATAAAATCAAAATGACTTTTGACCTATGTCATATTTAATATATAAGGTATTTTGAATTTTATTAGCTTTTACATTTGACCTGTCTAACCATTTCTCCAGTCTGAGGAGAAGTAATTGTAATAATAATCATTATAACATTATATACCCAATAAAAGAGAAGAATGAACAGCACACCAAACATTTTTGCTCTAATAACCTGCCAACTTAAACTGTGTCCTTATTTTTTAACACCATAAAGTAGTTCTAAAATAAAATCAAATAATTAAAATTTGTCTTCTGTTACGGCATGACAACACTTTTGCCTTTTGCTATTTAAAATCAAGCACTGTTTGATAAGTTTGATGCTGTTTAATATTCAGTAATAATATTGATATCTCAGTAAAGTCCAAAGACTGCAAACAAAGTCATAAAATGGCAATAATTCCTTGTAACAAATGTAAACATAGTGATACATATTGTTTTAAATTATATTTGGTCTTTTGCCTCCACTTGTTTTAAGAATGCCTAATAAGCATTTTCATAACACAAATATAGAAATAGAAATCATAAGAAATCATAAGAAGCATTGCAACCCCCCAAAAAATCATTGTTTTCCAAATCATTATCTGTTGTTTTGTCCTTGGTGTGTTTATTGTCTGCACATGAACAGTACAAATAAGCTGTTTACAGCATGGCATCCTTATCACACACCAATTTCATCATCACAGAGATGAGCTGTTATCTAATTAGCCCCCAGCTAACATGCTTGTAAATTGGGACTTTACACTAGGACAATATTAGTCACACTCACTGATATGCTCTTTGGTTTTATCTCTCCCTCTTGCTTTCTTTCTCACACTTTCTTTTTTTTTACACCCACACCTTAGCTGTGGAGAACATTTGTCAATTTGTTTTAGGTCAATGGTTATGATGTGAACTCATTATAGGAAAGGTCAGACCCATACATAAATGTATACCAGGATGCTGCAAGTGTGGCCTGTCTCAGAGAGGGATCTCAGGATACTTAAAGGACCTCGCCCTGGGAAGAGAGAAGGGCAGACCTCACAGGAGGTTCACAGAGGCAGCCTGTCTGTCAATCTCAACCCGTCAGCCAATCCCGTCTCTCTGTTTGCTGATTATGTGCACTTCCCAGACCGCACTGGAGATACTCCACAGGGAAAGGGGCGAAGAAGCAGGGTTTTATACGGTGGCAGATCTAAATAATGATGTTGGAGCCATGAACAGGGGTGCCCGTTATTCCCTTTGGAGTTTTGGTTCATGGCCTGTGTACCACATCTCCGGCTAAGGCTCCTGTCTCTAATGACCCATGTCAAAGACTACCCTGCACTGCTATAATGACATATCATACCTCATCACTTGGACTCTGCTCTAACAATTATAGAGTTATATATCTATAATTTTCTCCATATATATATTTGCTCTATTTGCAGTATGTATAGCCCTTGCTGCCAGATAAGGCCACTGTTATGACAAATTGAAATTGAACTGGTGATGAGAGACTTGGAGGTGGGAGAAGGAGTTGGGGAGTGGGAGAGTGGGATTGGATAGAAGTGTGTAACACAGCAATGAGGGATGGCTCAAGGCACCTAGTGAGGAATTGCAGTATCAGTGTTCCCTACACAGGGTTTCATTCTTCATGTGAGTTATTGTCCATTCACACCCTTGGCCCTTAAAGAGTCATATCCTGCCCTGTTTGGCTAAAGAACACTTTCTGTCTGTATGGGCCCTGTCACTCCTCTCTTGTTCCTTACAATGAGGGATTTTAAGCCTTCCCACTCTGATGGGGCTAGGGCAAGGACCACCAGCATACTTGGCCCCACTGCCCCATGATGCGCCCAAACAAAAGTGCATTGAGAGTCTCCCCAGTTTTTGTTCCTCGACCTCTAGGTACCAACACCCACTAGGCACTGGATTCGCTTCCTGTGCCGCCCTTTGCTGTACATTTATTACCCTGTTCCGCCAATAACATGTCCTTCAAGTTCCAAGATGGATGTTTGCTGAATGAGTTAACCTTGTGTATATTTGACAGTGGCTATTGATGGTCCACTTCTTTGAGGCTGACTTGGCACAATGGAGCTTTTTATTCAAGATTTTGTGCCGTTTCCCTTGTTGCTCTTTGTTTCCTGGTTTCCCATTTCTCTTCCCAAAAAGAATAAGTACCCTTAAGGGCAGGCTTTTCAATTTCACCATCTTTTCATTCCCCTTCCAACACCATTTTTATATTTCCGCATATCTCTCTTCAGTCCTAGCCCCTAGTCTCTATCTTCAGCCCAGCCCTTCCCTATTCCACTCCCTGCCCCAGCCCTGCCTGTCCTGCAGCAGATTTATCCTTTGTTGGCTAGCGTTAATAGGATTAAAATGGGTTACTAGCTCAATCACAGAGAGCTTCAAACCATCCCTAAATGTAAGTATCTCATGGGGGTCGGGGGGCATTGTGGCGCTGTCTCCCCTCCCCTCTGGCGGCCCTCCTGGTCGGAGGAGAAACCCCAGGCCTGATGGGGGTGGCCAGGGTTTGGCCTCCAGGAAAATCCGCAGGATTATGTCAGCACTCATTACAATGTACACAAAGGCCACAGGATCAGTGGGAACACAAACGGAGCAGTTAAGTCAAATAGGGTGGGCCAGAGGATTCTCTGCTGCTACCCCAACATTGATTAGCTTTTGTGCTCCGCGACTCCCCACATTCAAGCTGCAGCCACTGGGTTACAGATGGGCAATGTGTGAAGACAGTGCTACACGGACTCTCTTACCGCCTAGAATCTTACATCGGGTATTAATCCTTAGACTCCACTGTGAGAGGAATTATACAATTATGTTGACCTTTTATTATAAACTGTAGCATTTTGCTGTACAGATTGATATTGCATCCAAATTTCTAGATTTTCACAAAACAGACCAAAAATAATCACCCAACCATGATAAAAATCAATTCAGCCTTGGCAAGGTGGATATTGTGGTATAGTGCACTGTGCCCAGCGCCCATACGTGATTACACAGTGGATGAGAATAGTGGGGGATCTATTGTGATAATGTGAGGTCACATTGCTCTTCAACATCCATGATAATGACCATATCCAATGAAGTTGTATCCATTAGGCTCGTTGAAGTGTCCAGTAACGCATTCACACAGCCCTGAGATTCACACATACACATGCATAAACCTCATTTGCATAGCGCTTAAACAAATGCGGAAAAAAACAAAACAAAACAAAAAAGAAAAATACAGCGAGACAGGATTAATATTCCGCCTGTCATTAAAACGCCACAGATGCATCCTGGGAGGAGCGTGTGCGTGACCACTACAGTGTGACCCTTCAAGGCTGGAAACATGAGGGGCCAGCCAGCGATTGATGTTTGTGTTCATTTCAATAGGCACTCAGGAGCAGTGTTACCCCCCCACACTCAGCACACACACTCATAGGTGATGACAACACGCACTCGCACAGACACATACACACTTGGAGACAGATGAACACGCTGGGCATGTGCATGCGTGCACACACACACACACAAACCATCCTGCACCCTCCAAAAATGCTTGTGTAGATCTGTGTGCCCACTGGTGTTGAGCTATGCAAAATGGCCACATTCACAATTCACCACTAGTGCTTGTGCATGCTAAAAAGAGCTGATGTGCCAGCAGTGTGTATGTTTGTCCACTATGGAGGCATCACTGCAGTGAAATGACAGAATCTGCACCAATGCTGCATCTACTAACAAGAGCACGGATTCATTTTACTGACCAACAAATGTAATACAATCTCCATGTGCCCGCTATTCAACCCAGTGCACAAATATTGCATTACCAGTATGTCTTGGTTAAACAACAGGAAGTGATTGAAGGGATTTTATTTCCAATTCTGCTGCATCAGGTTATAAAACAATACACTTGGTCCACACATACAGTAGATAGTGCTTCCTGTTAAAGTAGCTTCTCAGTAGAGATTGCTGAGGTCCTTTAAGAATATTACAGCCATATGGGTTTTCC